>NW_027665913.1:0-47094 GCF_963924005.1 Protomyctophum bolini
AGACTAAGCTAAGCAAAAGTGAACCAGGCTTTTTACTGTGAAAATGGCACTTTGGGACTGTGAAAGTGACATTTTGGCCCTGTTCGTTCCTGTTGTCCCAAACTGCCCCAGCTCTTGCCACAATGCTCAAAGTGGCTAGCTTTCATCCCAACACAGTTTATAGGGCCATACGGTACATAGTTTTCAAGTTACAGACTAAGCTAAGCAAAAGTGAACCAGGCCTTTTTACTGTGAAAATGGCACTTTGGGACTGTGAAAGTGACATTTTGGCCCTGTTGTCCCAAACTGCCCCAGCACTTCCCACACTGCTCAAAGTGGCTAGCTTTCATCCCAACACAGTTTATAGGGCCATACGGTACATAGTTTTCAAGTTACAGACTAAGCTAAGCAAAAGTGAACCAGGCCTTTTTACTGTGAAAATGGCACTTTGGGACTGTGAAAGTGACATTTTGGCCCTGTTGTCCCAAACTGCCCCAGCACTTCCCACATTGCTCAAAGTGGCTAGCTTTCATCCCAACACAGTTTATAGGGCCATACGGTACATAGTTTTCAAGTTACAGACTAAGCTAAGCAAAAGTGAACCAGGCCTTTTTACTGTGAAAATGGCACTTTGGGACTGTGAAAGTGACATTTTGGCCCTGTTGTCCCAAACTGCCCCAGCACTTCCCACATTGCTCAAAGTGGCTAGCTTTCATCCCAACACAGTTTATAGGGCCATACGGTACATAGTTTTCAAGTTACAGACTAAGCTAAGCAAAAGTGAACCAGGCCTTTTTACTGTGAAAATGGCACTTTGGGACTGTGAAAGTGACATTTTGGCCCTGTTGTCCAAACTGCCCCAGCACTTCCCACATTGCTCAAAGTGGCTAGCTTTCATCCCAACACAGTTTATAGGGCCATACGGTACATAGTTTTCAAGTTACAGACTAAGCTAAGCAAAAGTGAACCAGGCCTTTTTACTGTGAAAATGGCACTTTGGGACTGTGAAAGTGACATTTTGGCCCTGTTGTCCCAAACTGCCCCAGCACTTCCCACATTGCTCAAAGTGGCTAGCTTTCATCCCAACACAGTTTATAGGGCCATACGGTACATAGTTTTCAAGTTACAGACAAAGCTAAGCAAAATGAATCTGTTTTTTTTACTGTGAAAACGGCACTTTGGGACTGTGAAAGTGACATTTTGGCCCTGTTGTCCCAAACTGCCCCAGCACTTCCCACATTGCTCAAAGTGGCTAGCTTTCATCCCAACACAGTTTATAGGGCCATACGGTACATAGTTTTCAAGTTACAGACTAAGCTAAGCAAAAGTGAATCTGTTTTTTTTACTGTGAAAATGGCACTTTGGGACTGTGAAAGTGACATTTTGGCCCTGTTGTCCCAAACTGCCCCAGCACTTCCCACATTGCTCAAAGTGGCTAGCTTTCATCCCAACACAGTTTATAGGGCCATACGGTACATAGTTTTCAAGTTACAGACTAAGCTAAGCAAAAGTGAACCAGGCCTTTTTTACTGTGAAAATGGCACTTTGGGACTGTGAAAGTGACATTTTGGCCCTGTTGTCCCAAACTGCCCCAGCACTTCCCACATTGCTCAAAGTGGCTAGCTTTCATCCCAACACAGTTTATAGGGCCATACGGTACATAGTTTTCAAGTTACAGACTAAGCTAAGCAAAAGTGAATCCTGTCTTTTTTACTGTGAAAATGGCACTTTGGGACTGTGAAAGTGACATTTTGGCCCTGTTGTCCCAAACTGCCCCAGCACTTCCCACATTGCTCAAAGTGGCTAGCTTTCATCCCAACACAGTTTATAGGGCCATACGGTACATAGTTTTCAAGTTACAGACTAAGCTAAGCAAAAGTGAACCAGGTCTTTTTACTGTGAAAATGGCACTTTGGGACTGTGAAAGTGACATTTTGGCCCTGTTGTCCCAAACTGCCCCAGCACTTCCCACATTGCTCAAAGTGGCTAGCTTTCATCCCAACACAGTTTATAGGGCCATACGGTACATAGTTTTCAAGTTACAGACTAAGCTAAGCAAAAGTGAACCAGGCCTTTTTACTGTGAAAATGGCACTTTGGGACTGTGAAAGTGACATTTTGGCCCTGTTGTCCCAAACTGCCCCAGCACTTCCCACATTGCTCAAAGTGGCTAGCTTTCATCCCAACACAGTTTATAGGGCCATACGGTACATAGTTTTCAGTTACAGACTAAGCTAAGCAAAAGTGAACCAGGCCTTTTTACTGTGAAAATGGCACTTTGGGACTGTGAAAGTGACATTTTGGCCCTGTTGTCCCAAACTGCCCCAGCAACTTCCCACATTGCTCAAAGTGGCTAGCTTTCATCCCAACACAGTTTATAGGGCCATACGGTACATAGTTTTCAAGTTACAGACTAAGCTAAGCAAAAGTGAACCAGGCCTTTTTACTGTGAAAATGGCACTTTGGGACTGTGAAAGTGACATTTTGGCCCTGTTCGTTCCCTGTTGTCCCAAACTGCCCCAGCTCTTGCCACAATGCTCAAAGTGGCTAGCTTTCATCCCAACACAGTTTATAGGGCCATACGGTACATAGTTTTCAAGTTACAGACTAAGCTAAGCAAAAGTGAACCAGGCCTTTTTACTGTGAAAATGGCACTTTGGGACTGTGAAAGTGACATTTTGGCCCTGTTGTCCCAAACTGCCCCAGCACTTCCCACACTTGCTCAAAGTGGCTAGCTTTCATCCCAACACAGTTTATAGGGCCATACGGTACATAGTTTTCAAGTTACAGACTAAGCTAAGCAAAAGTGAACCAGGCCTTTTTACTGTGAAAATGGCACTTTGGGACTGTGAAAGTGACATTTTGGCCCTGTTGTCCCAAACTGCCCCAGCACTTCCCACATTGCTCAAAGTGGCTAGCTTTCATCCCAACACAGTTTATAGGGCCATACGGTACATAGTTTTCAAGTTACAGACTAAGCTAAGCAAAAGTGAACCAGGCCTTTTTACTGTGAAAATGGCACTTTGGGACTGTGAAAGTGACATTTTGGCCTGTTCGTTCCCTGTTGTCCCAAACTGCCCCAGCTCTTGCCACAATGCTCAAAGTGGCTAGCTTTCATCCCAACACAGTTTATAGGGCCATACGGTACATAGTTTTCAAGTTACAGACTAAGCTAAGCAAAAGTGAACCAGGCCTTTTTACTGTGAAAATGGCACTTTGGGACTGTGAAAGTGACATTTTGGCCCTGTTGTCCCAAACTGCCCCAGCACTTCCCACATTGCTCAAAGTGGCTAGCTTTCATCCCAACACAGTTTATAGGGCCATACGGTACATAGTTTTCAAGTTACAGACTAAGCTAAGCAAAAGTGAACCAGGCCTTTTTACTGTGAAAATGGCACTTTGGGACTGTGAAAGTGACATTTTGGCCCTGTTGTCCCAAACTGCCCCAGCACTTCCCACATTGCTCAAAGTGGCTAGCTTTCATCCCAACACAGTTTATAGGGCCATACGGTACATAGTTTTCAAGTTACAGACAAAGCTAAGCAAAATGAATCTTTTTTTTTTTACTGTGAAAACGGCACTTTGGGACTGTGAAAGTGACATTTTGGCCCTGTTGTCCCAAACTGCCCCAGCACTTCCCACATTGCTCAAAGTGGCTAGCTTTCATCCCAACACAGTTTATAGGGCCATACGGTACATAGTTTTCAAGTTACAGACTAAGCTAAGCAAAATGAATCTGTTTTTTTTACTGTGAAAATGGCACTTTGGGACTGTGAAAGTGACATTTTGGCCCTGTTGTCCCAAACTGCCCCAGCACTTCCCACATTGCTCAAAGTGGCTAGCTTTCATCCCAACACAGTTTATAGGGCCATACGGTACATAGTTTTCAAGTTACAGACTAAGCTAAGCAAAAGTGAACCAGGCCTTTTTACTGTGAAAATGGCACTTTGGGACTGTGAAAGTGACATTTTGGCCCTGTTGTCCCAAACTGCCCCAGCACTTCCCACATTGCTCAAAGTGGCTAGCTTTCATCCCAACACAGTTTATAGGGCCATACGGTACATAGTTTTCAAGTTACAGACTAAGCTAAGCAAAATGAATCTGTTTTTTTTTTACTGTGAAAATGGCACTTTGGGACTGTGAAAGTGACATTTTGGCCCTGTTGTCCCAAACTGCCCCAGCACTTCCCACATTGCTCAAAGTGGCTAGCTTTCATCCCAACACAGTTTATAGGGCCATACGGTACATAGTTTTCAAGTTACAGACTAAGCTAAGCAAAAGTGAACCAGGCCTTTTTACTGTGAAAATGGCACTTTGGGACTGTGAAAGTGACATTTTGGCCCTGTTGTCCCAAACTGCCCCAGCACTTCCCACATTGCTCAAAGTGGCTAGCTTTCATCCCAACACAGTTTATAGGGCCATACGGTACATAGTTTTCAAGTTACAGACTAAGCTAAGCAAAAGTGAACCAGGCCTTTTTACTGTGAAAATGGCACTTTGGGACTGTGAAAGTGACATTTTGGCCCTGTTGTCCCAAACTGCCCCAGCACTTCCCACATTGCTCAAAGTGGCTAGCTTTCATCCCAACACAGTTTATAGGGCCATACGGTACATAGTTTTCAAGTTACAGACTAAGCTAAGCAAAATGAATCTTTTTTTTTTACTGTGAAAACGGCACTTTGGGACTGTGAAAGTGACATTTTGGCCCTGTTGTCCCAAACTGCCCCAGCACTTCCCACATTGCTCAAAGTGGCTAGCTTTCATCCCAACACAGTTTATAGGGCCATACGGTACATAGTTTTCAAGTTACAGACTAAGCTAAGCAAAAGTGAACCAGGCCTTTTTACTGTGAAAATGGCACTTTGGGACTGTGAAAGTGACATTTTGGCCCTGTTGTCCCAAACTGCCCCCAGCACTTCCCACATTGCTCAAAGTGGCTAGCTTTCATCCCAACACAGTTTATAGGGCCAACGGTACATAGTTTTCAAGTTACAGACTAAGCTAAGCAAAAGTGAACCAGGCCTTTTTACTGTGAAAATGGCACTTTGGGACTGTGAAAGTGACATTTTGGCCCTGTTGTCCCAAACTGCCCCAGCACTTCCCACATTGCTCAAAGTGGCTAGCTTTCATCCCAACACAGTTTATAGGGCCATACGGTACATAGTTTTCAAGTTACAGACTAAGCTAAGCAAAAGTGAACCAGGCCTTTTTACTGTGAAAATGGCACTTTGGGACTGTGAAAGTGACATTTTGGCCCTTCGTCCCTGTTGTCCCAAACTGCCCCAGCTCTTGCCACAATGCTCAAAGTGGCTAGCTTTCATCCCAACACAGTTTATAGGGCCATACGGTACATAGTTTTCAAGTTACAGACTAAGCTAAGCAAAAGTGAACCAGGCCTTTTTACTGTGAAAATGGCACTTTGGGACTGTGAAAGTGACATTTTGGCCCTGTTGTCCCAAACTGCCCCAGCACTTCCCACACTGCTCAAAGTGGCTAGCTTTCATCCCAACACAGTTTATAGGGCCATACGGTACATAGTTTTCAAGTTACAGACTAAGCTAAGCAAAAGTGAACCAGGCCTTTTTACTGTGAAAATGGCACTTTGGGACTGTGAAAGTGACATTTTGGCCCTGTTGTCCCAAACTGCCCCAGCACTTCCCACATTGCTCAAAGTGGCTAGCTTTCATCCCAACACAGTTTATAGGGCCATACGGTACATAGTTTTCAAGTTACAGACTAAGCTAAGCAAAAGTGAACCAGGCCTTTTTACTGTGAAAATGGCACTTTGGGACTGTGAAAGTGACATTTTGGCCCTGTTGTCCCAAACTGCCCCAGCACTTCCCACATTGCTCAAAGTGGCTAGCTTTCATCCCAACACAGTTTATAGGGCCATACGGTACATAGTTTTCAAGTTACAGACTAAGCTAAGCAAAATGAATCTTTTTTTTTTACTGTGAAAACGGCACTTTGGGACTGTGAAAGTGACATTTTGGCCCTGTTGTCCCAAACTGCCCCAGCACTTCCCACATTGCTCAAAGTGGCTAGCTTTCATCCCAACACAGTTTATAGGGCCATACGGTACATAGTTTTCAAGTTACAGACTAAGCTAAGCAAAAGTGAACCAGGCCTTTTTACTGTGAAAATGGCACTTTGGGACTGTGAAAGTGACATTTTGGCCCTGTTGTCCCAAACTGCCCCAGCACTTCCCACATTGCTCAAAGTGGCTAGCTTTCATCCCAACACAGTTTATAGGGCCATACGGTACATAGTTTTCAAGTTACAGACTAAGCTAAGCAAAAGTGAACCAGGCCTTTTTACTGTGAAAATGGCACTTTGGGACTGTGAAAGTGACATTTTGGCCCTGTTCGTTCCCTGTTGTCCCAAACTGCCCCAGCTCTTGCCACAATGCTCAAAGTGGCTAGCTTTCATCCCAACACAGTTTATAGGGCCATACGGTACATAGTTTTCAAGTTACAGACTAAGCTAAGCAAAAGTGAACCAGGCCTTTTTACTGTGAAAATGGCACTTTGGGACTGTGAAAGTGACATTTTGGCCCTGTTGTCCCAAACTGCCCCAGCACTTCCCACACTGCTCAAAGTGGCTAGCTTTCATCCCAACACAGTTTATAGGGCCATACGGTACATAGTTTTCAAGTTACAGACTAAGCTAAGCAAAAGTGAACCAGGCCTTTTTACTGTGAAAATGGCACTTTGGGACTGTGAAAGTGACATTTTGGCCCTGTTGTCCCAAACTGCCCCAGCACTTCCCACATTGCTCAAAGTGGCTAGCTTTCATCCCAACACAGTTTATAGGGCCATACGGTACATAGTTTTCAAGTTACAGACTAAGCTAAGCAAAAGTGAACCAGGCCTTTTTACTGTGAAAATGGCACTTTGGGACTGTGAAAGTGACATTTTGGCCCTCTGTTGTCCCAAACTGCCCCAGCACTTCCCACATTGCTCAAAGTGGCTAGCTTTCATCCCAACACAGTTTATAGGGCCATACGGTACATAGTTTTCAAGTTACAGACTAAGCTAAGCAAAAGTGAACCAGGCCTTTTTACTGTGAAAATGGCACTTTGGGACTGTGAAAGTGACATTTTGGCCCTGTTCGTTCCTGTTGTCCCAAACTGCCCCAGCTCTTGCCACAATGCTCAAAGTGGCTAGCTTTCATCCCAACACAGTTTATAGGGCCATACGGTACATAGTTTTCAAGTTACAGACTAAGCTAAGCAAAAGTGAACCAGGCCTTTTTACTGTGAAAATGGCACTTTGGGACTGTGAAAGTGACATTTTGGCCCTGTTGTCCCAAACTGCCCCAGCACTTCCCACATTGCTCAAAGTGGCTAGCTTTCATCCCAACACAGTTTATAGGGCCATACGGTACATAGTTTTCAAGTTACAGACTAAGCTAAGCAAAAGTGAACCAGGCCTTTTTACTGTGAAAATGGCACTTTGGGACTGTGAAAGTGACATTTTGGCCCTGTTGTCCCAAACTGCCCCAGCACTTCCCACATTGCTCAAAGTGGCTAGCTTTCATCCCAACACAGTTTATAGGGCCATACGGTACATAGTTTTCAAGTTACAGACAAAGCTAAGCAAAATGAATCTTTTTTTTTTTACTGTGAAAACGGCACTTTGGGACTGTGAAAGTGACATTTTGGCCCTGTTGTCCCAAACTGCCCCAGCACTTCCCACATTGCTCAAAGTGGCTAGCTTTCATCCCAACACAGTTTATAGGGCCATACGGTACATAGTTTTCAAGTTACAGACTAAGCTAAGCAAAATTAATCTGTTTTTTTTTACTGTGAAAATGGCACTTTGGGACTGTGAAAGTGACATTTTGGCCCTGTTGTCCCAAACTGCCCCAGCACTTCCCACATTGCTCAAAGTGGCTAGCTTTCATCCCAACACAGTTTATAGGGCCATACGGTACATAGTTTTCAAGTTACAGACTAAGCTAAGCAAAAGTGAACCAGGCCTTTTTACTGTGAAAATGGCACTTTGGGACTGTGAAAGTGACATTTTGGCCCTGTTGTCCCAAACTGCCCCAGCACTTCCCACATTGCTCAAAGTGGCTAGCTTTCATCCCAACACAGTTTATAGGGCCATACGGTACATAGTTTTCAAGTTACAGACTAAGCTAAGCAAAATGAATCTGTTTTTTTTTTACTGTGAAAATGGCACTTTGGGACTGTGAAAGTGACATTTTGGCCCTGTTGTCCCAAACTGCCCCAGCACTTCCCACATTGCTCAAAGTGGCTAGCTTTCATCCCAACACAGTTTATAGGGCCATACGGTACATAGTTTTCAAGTTACAGACTAAGCTAAGCAAAAGTGAACCAGGCCTTTTTACTGTGAAAATGGCACTTTGGGACTGTGAAAGTGACATTTTGGCCCTGTTGTCCCAAACTGCCCCAGCACTTCCCACATTGCTCAAAGTGGCTAGCTTTCATCCCAACACAGTTTATAGGGCCATACGGTACATAGTTTTCAAGTTACAGACTAAGCTAAGCAAAAGTGAACCAGGCCTTTTTACTGTGAAAATGGCACTTTGGGACTGTGAAAGTGACATTTTGGCCCTGTTGTCCCAAACTGCCCCAGCACTTCCCACATTGCTCAAAGTGGCTAGCTTTCATCCCAACACAGTTTATAGGGCCATACGGTACATAGTTTTCAAGTTACAGACTAAGCTAAGCAAAATGAATCTTTTTTTTTTACTGTGAAAACGGCACTTTGGGACTGTGAAAGTGACATTTTGGCCCTGTTGTCCCAAACTGCCCCAGCACTTCCCACATTGCTCAAAGTGGCTAGCTTTCATCCCAACACAGTTTATAGGGCCATACGGTACATAGTTTTCAAGTTACAGACTAAGCTAAGCAAAAGTGAACAAGGCCTTTTTACTGTGAAAATGGCACTTTGGGACTGTGAAAGTGACATTTTGGCCCTGTTGTCCCAAACTGCCCCAGCACTTCCCACATTGCTCAAAGTGGCTAGCTTTCATCCCAACACAGTTTATAGGGCCATACGGTACATAGTTTTCAAGTTACAGACTAAGCTAAGCAAAAGTGAACCAGGCCTTTTTACTGTGAAAATGGCACTTTGGGACTGTGAAAGTGACATTTTGGCCCTGTTGTCCCAAACTGCCCCAGCACTTTCCACATTGCTCAAAGTGGCTAGCTTTCATCCCAACACAGTTTATAGGGCCATACGGTACATAGTTTTCAAGTTACAGACTAAGCTAAGCAAAAGTGAACCAGGCCTTTTTACTGTGAAAATGGCACTTTGGGACTGTGAAAGTGACATTTTGGCCCTGTTCGTTCCCTGTTGTCCCAAACTGCCCCAGCTCTTGCCACAATGCTCAAAGTGGCTAGCTTTCATCCCAACACAGTTTATAGGGCCATACGGTACATAGTTTTCAAGTTACAGACTAAGCTAAGCAAAAGTGAACCAGGCCTTTTTACTGTGAAAATGGCACTTTGGGACTGTGAAAGTGACATTTTGGCCCTGTTGTCCCAAACTGCCCCAGCACTTCCCACATTGCTCAAAGTGGCTAGCTTTCATCCCAACACAGTTTATAGGGCCATACGGTACATAGTTTTCAAGTTACAGACTAAGCTAAGCAAAAGTGAACCAGGCCTTTTTACTGTGAAAATGGCACTTTGGGACTGTGAAAGTGACATTTTGGCCCTGTTGTCCCAAACTGCCCCAGCACTTCCCACATTGCTCAAAGTGGCTAGCTTTCATCCCAACACAGTTTATAGGGCCATACGGTACATAGTTTTCAAGTTACAGACAAAGCTAAGCAAAATGAATCTTTTTTTTTTTACTGTGAAAACGGCACTTTGGGACTGTGAAAGTGACATTTTGGCCCTGTTGTCCCAAACTGCCCCAGCACTTCCCACATTGCTCAAAGTGGCTAGCTTTCATCCCAACACAGTTTATAGGGCCATACGGTACATAGTTTTCAAGTTACAGACTAAGCTAAGCAAAATGAATCTGTTTTTTTTTACTGTGAAAATGGCACTTTGGGACTGTGAAAGTGACATTTTGGCCCTGTTGTCCCAAACTGCCCCAGCACTTCCCACATTGCTCAAAGTGGCTAGCTTTCATCCCAACACAGTTTATAGGGCCATACGGTACATAGTTTTCAAGTTACAGACTAAGCTAAGCAAAAGTGAACCAGGCCTTTTTACTGTGAAAATGGCACTTTGGGACTGTGAAAGTGACATTTTGGCCCTGTTGTCCCAAACTGCCCCAGCACTTCCCACATTGCTCAAAGTGGCTAGCTTTCATCCCAACACAGTTTATAGGGCCATACGGTACATAGTTTTCAAGTTACAGACTAAGCTAAGCAAAATGAATCTGTTTTTTTTTTACTGTGAAAATGGCACTTTGGGACTGTGAAAGTGACATTTTGGCCCTGTTGTCCCAAACTGCCCCAGCACTTCCCACATTGCTCAAAGTGGCTAGCTTTCATCCCAACACAGTTTATAGGGCCATACGGTACATAGTTTTCAAGTTACAGACTAAGCTAAGCAAAAGTGAACCAGGCCTTTTTACTGTGAAAATGGCACTTTGGGACTGTGAAAGTGACATTTTGGCCCTGTTGTCCCAAACTGCCCCAGCACTTCCCACATTGCTCAAAGTGGCTAGCTTTCATCCCAACACAGTTTATAGGGCCATACGGTACATAGTTTTCAAGTTACAGACTAAGCTAAGCAAAAGTGAACCAGGCCTTTTTACTGTGAAAATGGCACTTTGGGACTGTGAAAGTGACATTTTGGCCCTGTTGTCCCAAACTGCCCCAGCACTTCCCACATTGCTCAAAGTGGCTAGCTTTCATCCCAACACAGTTTATAGGGCCATACGGTACATAGTTTTCAAGTTACAGACTAAGCTAAGCAAAATGAATCTTTTTTTTTTTACTGTGAAAACGGCACTTTGGGACTGTGAAAGTGACATTTTGGCCCTGTTGTCCCAAACTGCCCCAGCACTTCCCACATTGCTCAAAGTGGCTAGCTTTCATCCCAACACAGTTTATAGGGCCATACGGTACATAGTTTTCAAGTTACAGACTAAGCTAAGCAAAAGTGAACCAGGCCTTTTTACTGTGAAAATGGCACTTTGGGACTGTGAAAGTGACATTTTGGCCCTGTTGTCCCAAACTGCCCCAGCACTTCCCACATTGCTCAAAGTGGCTAGCTTTCATCCCAACACAGTTTATAGGGCCATACGGTACATAGTTTTCAAGTTACAGACTAAGCTAAGCAAAAGTGAACCAGGCCTTTTTACTGTGAAAATGGCACTTTGGGACTGTGAAAGTGACATTTTGGCCCTGTTGTCCCAAACTGCCCCAGCACTTCCCACATTGCTCAAAGTGGCTAGCTTTCATCCCAACACAGTTTATAGGGCCATACGGTACATAGTTTTCAAGTTACAGACTAAGCTAAGCAAAAGTGAACCAGGCCTTTTTACTGTGAAAATGGCACTTTGGGACTGTGAAAGTGACATTTTGGCCCTGTTCGTTCCCTGTTGTCCCAAACTGCCCCAGCTCTTGCCACAATGCTCAAAGTGGCTAGCTTTCATCCCAACACAGTTTATAGGGCCATACGGTACATAGTTTTCAAGTTACAGACTAAGCTAAGCAAAAGTGAACCAGGCCTTTTTACTGTGAAAATGGCACTTTGGGACTGTGAAAGTGACATTTTGGCCCTGTTGTCCCAAACTGCCCCAGCACTTCCCACACTGCTCAAAGTGGCTAGCTTTCATCCCAACACAGTTTATAGGGCCATACGGTACATAGTTTTCAAGTTACAGACTAAGCTAAGCAAAAGTGAACCAGGCCTTTTTACTGTGAAAATGGCACTTTGGGACTGTGAAAGTGACATTTTGGCCCTGTTGTCCCAAACTGCCCCAGCACTTCCCACATTGCTCAAAGTGGCTAGCTTTCATCCCAACACAGTTTATAGGGCCATACGGTACATAGTTTTCAAGTTACAGACTAAGCTAAGCAAAAGTGAACCAGGCCTTTTTACTGTGAAAATGGCACTTTGGGACTGTGAAAGTGACATTTTGGCCCTGTTGTCCCAAACTGCCCCAGCACTTCCCACATTGCTCAAAGTGGCTAGCTTTCATCCCAACACAGTTTATAGGGCCATACGGTACATAGTTTTCAAGTTACAGACTAAGCTAAGCAAAATGAATCTTTTTTTTTTTACTGTGAAAACGGCACTTTGGGACTGTGAAAGTGACATTTTGGCCCTGTTGTCCCAAACTGCCCCAGCACTTCCCACATTGCTCAAAGTGGCTAGCTTTCATCCCAACACAGTTTATAGGGCCATACGGTACATAGTTTTCAAGTTACAGACTAAGCTAAGCAAAAGTGAACCAGGCCTTTTTACTGTGAAAATGGCACTTTGGGACTGTGAAAGTGACATTTTGGCCCTGTTCGTTCCCTGTTGTCCCAAACTGCCCCAGCTCTTGCCACAATGCTCAAAGTGGCTAGCTTTCATCCCAACACAGTTTATAGGGCCATACGGTACATAGTTTTCAAGTTACAGACTAAGCTAAGCAAAAGTGAACCAGGCCTTTTTACTGTGAAAATGGCACTTTGGGACTGTGAAAGTGACATTTTGGCCCTGTTGTCCCAAACTGCCCCAGCACTTCCCACACTGCTCAAAGTGGCTAGCTTTCATCCCAACACAGTTTATAGGGCCATACGGTACATAGTTTTCAAGTTACAGACTAAGCTAAGCAAAAGTGAACCAGGCCTTTTTACTGTGAAAATGGCACTTTGGGACTGTGAAAGTGACATTTTGGCCCTGTTGTCCCAAACTGCCCCAGCACTTCCCACATTGCTCAAAGTGGCTAGCTTTCATCCCAACACAGTTTATAGGGCCATACGGTACATAGTTTTCAAGTTACAGACTAAGCTAAGCAAAAGTGAACCAGGCCTTTTTACTGTGAAAATGGCACTTTGGGACTGTGAAAGTGACATTTTGGCCCTGTTGTCCCAAACTGCCCCAGCACTTCCCACATTGCTCAAAGTGGCTAGCTTTCATCCCAACACAGTTTATAGGGCCATACGGTACATAGTTTTCAAGTTACAGACTAAGCTAAGCAAAATGAATCTTTTTTTTTTTACTGTGAAAACGGCACTTTGGGACTGTGAAAGTGACATTTTGGCCCTGTTGTCCCAAACTGCCCCAGCACTTCCCACATTGCTCAAAGTGGCTAGCTTTCATCCCAACACAGTTTATAGGGCCATACGGTACATAGTTTTCAAGTTACAGACTAAGCTAAGCAAAAGTGAACCAGGCCTTTTTACTGTGAAAATGGCACTTTGGGACTGTGAAAGTGACATTTTGGCCCTGTTGTCCCAAACTGCCCCAGCACTTCCCACATTGCTCAAAGTGGCTAGCTTTCATCCCAACACAGTTTATAGGGCCATACGGTACATAGTTTTCAAGTTACAGACTAAGCTAAGCAAAAGTGAACCAGGCCTTTTTACTGTGAAAATGGCACTTTGGGACTGTGAAAGTGACATTTTGGCCCTGTTGTCCCAAACTGCCCCAGCACTTCCCACATTGCTCAAAGTGGCTAGCTTTCATCCCAACACAGTTTATAGGGCCATACGGTACATAGTTTTCAAGTTACAGACTAAGCTAAGCAAAAGTGAACCAGGCCTTTTTACTGTGAAAATGGCACTTTGGGACTGTGAAAGTGACATTTTGGCCCTGTTGTCCCAAACTGCCCCAGCACTTCCCACATTGCTCAAAGTGGCTAGCTTTCATCCCAACACAGTTTATAGGGCCATACGGTACATAGTTTTCAAGTTACAGACTAAGCTAAGCAAAAGTGAACCAGGCCTTTTTACTGTGAAAATGGCACTTTGGGACTGTGAAAGTGACATTTTGGCCCTGTTCGTTCCCTGTTGTCCCAAACTGCCCCAGCTCTTGCCACAATGCTCAAAGTGGCTAGCTTTCATCCCAACACAGTTTATAGGGCCATACGGTACATAGTTTTCAAGTTACAGACTAAGCTAAGCAAAAGTGAACCAGGCCTTTTTACTGTGAAAATGGCACTTTGGGACTGTGAAAGTGACATTTTGGCCCTGTTGTCCCAAACTGCCCCAGCACTTCCCACACTGCTCAAAGTGGCTAGCTTTCATCCCAACACAGTTTATAGGGCCATACGGTACATAGTTTTCAAGTTACAGACTAAGCTAAGCAAAAGTGAACCAGGCCTTTTTACTGTGAAAATGGCACTTTGGGACTGTGAAAGTGACATTTTGGCCCTGTTGTCCCAAACTGCCCCAGCACTTCCCACATTGCTCAAAGTGGCTAGCTTTCATCCCAACACAGTTTATAGGGCCATACGGTACATAGTTTTCAAGTTACAGACTAAGCTAAGCAAAAGTGAACCAGGCCTTTTTACTGTGAAAATGGCACTTTGGGACTGTGAAAGTGACATTTTGGCCCTGTTGTCCCAAACTGCCCCAGCACTTCCCACATTGCTCAAAGTGGCTAGCTTTCATCCCAACACAGTTTATAGGGCCATACGGTACATAGTTTTCAAGTTACAGACTAAGCTAAGCAAAAGTGAACCAGGCCTTTTTACTGTGAAAATGGCACTTTGGGACTGTGAAAGTGACATTTTGGCCCTGTTCGTTCCCTGTTGTCCCAAACTGCCCCAGCTCTTGCCACAATGCTCAAAGTGGCTAGCTTTCATCCCAACACAGTTTATAGGGCCATACGGTACATAGTTTTCAAGTTACAGACTAAGCTAAGCAAAAGTGAACCAGGCCTTTTTACTGTGAAAATGGCACTTTGGGACTGTGAAAGTGACATTTTGGCCCTGTTGTCCCAAACTGCCCCAGCACTTCCCACACTGCTCAAAGTGGCTAGCTTTCATCCCAACACAGTTTATAGGGCCATACGGTACATAGTTTTCAAGTTACAGACTAAGCTAAGCAAAAGTGAACCAGGCCTTTTTACTGTGAAAATGGCACTTTGGGACTGTGAAAGTGACATTTTGGCCCTGTTGTCCCAAACTGCCCCAGCACTTCCCACATTGCTCAAAGTGGCTAGCTTTCATCCCAACACAGTTTATAGGGCCATACGGTACATAGTTTTCAAGTTACAGACTAAGCTAAGCAAAAGTGAACCAGGCCTTTTTACTGTGAAAATGGCACTTTGGGACTGTGAAAGTGACATTTTGGCCCTGTTGTCCCAAACTGCCCCAGCACTTCCCACATTGCTCAAAGTGGCTAGCTTTCATCCCAACACAGTTTATAGGGCCATACGGTACATAGTTTTCAAGTTACAGACTAAGCTAAGCAAAAGTGAACCAGGCCTTTTTACTGTGAAAATGGCACTTTGGGACTGTGAAAGTGACATTTTGGCCCTGTTCGTTCCCTGTTGTCCCAAACTGCCCCAGCTCTTGCCACAATGCTCAAAGTGGCTAGCTTTCATCCCAACACAGTTTATAGGGCCATACGGTACATAGTTTTCAAGTTACAGACTAAGCTAAGCAAAAGTGAACCAGGCCTTTTTACTGTGAAAATGGCACTTTGGGACTGTGAAAGTGACATTTTGGCCCTGTTGTCCCAAACTGCCCCAGCACTTCCCACACTGCTCAAAGTGGCTAGCTTTCATCCCAACACAGTTTATAGGGCCATACGGTACATAGTTTTCAAGTTACAGACTAAGCTAAGCAAAAGTGAACCAGGCCTTTTTACTGTGAAAATGGCACTTTGGGACTGTGAAAGTGACATTTTGGCCCTGTTGTCCCAAACTGCCCCAGCACTTCCCACATTGCTCAAAGTGGCTAGCTTTCATCCCAACACAGTTTATAGGGCCGTACGGTACATAGTTTTCAAGTTACAGACTAAGCTAAGCAAAAGTGAACCAGGCCTTTTTACTGTGAAAATGGCACTTTGGGACTGTGAAAGTGACATTTTGGCCCTGTTCGTTCCCTGTTGTCCCAAACTGCCCCAGCTCTTGCCACAATGCTCAAAGTGGCTAGCTTTCATCCCAACACAGTTTATAGGGCCATACGGTACATAGTTTTCAAGTTACAGACTAAGCTAAGCAAAAGTGAACCAGGCCTTTTTACTGTGAAAATGGCACTTTGGGACTGTGAAAGTGACATTTTGGCCCTGTTGTCCCAAACTGCCCCAGCACTTCCCACATTGCTCAAAGTGGCTAGCTTTCATCCCAACACAGTTTATAGGGCCATACGGTACATAGTTTTCAAGTTACAGACTAAGCTAAGCAAAAGTGAACCAGGCCTTTTTACTGTGAAAATGGCACTTTGGGACTGTGAAAGTGACATTTTGGCCCTGTTGTCCCAAACTGCCCCAGCACTTCCCACATTGCTCAAAGTGGCTAGCTTTCATCCCAACACAGTTTATAGGGCCATACGGTACATAGTTTTCAAGTTACAGACAAAGCTAAGCAAAATGAATCTTTTTTTTTTACTGTGAAAACGGCACTTTGGGACTGTGAAAGTGACATTTTGGCCCTGTTGTCCCAAACTGCCCCAGCACTTCCCACATTGCTCAAAGTGGCTAGCTTTCATCCCAACACAGTTTATAGGGCCATACGGTACATAGTTTTCAAGTTACAGACTAAGCTAAGCAAAATGAATCTGTTTTTTTTACTGTGAAAATGGCACTTTGGGACTGTGAAAGTGACATTTTGGCCCTGTTGTCCCAAACTGCCCCAGCACTTCCCACATTGCTCAAAGTGGCTAGCTTTCATCCCAACACAGTTTATAGGGCCATACGGTACATAGTTTTCAAGTTACAGACTAAGCTAAGCAAAAGTGAACCAGGCCTTTTTACTGTGAAAATGGCACTTTGGGACTGTGAAAGTGACATTTTGGCCCTGTTGTCCCAAACTGCCCCAGCACTTCCCACATTGCTCAAAGTGGCTAGCTTTCATCCCAACACAGTTTATAGGGCCATACGGTACATAGTTTTCAAGTTACAGACTAAGCTAAGCAAAATGAATCTGTTTTTTTTTTACTGTGAAAATGGCACTTTGGGACTGTGAAAGTGACATTTTGGCCCTGTTGTCCCAAACTGCCCCAGCACTTCCCACATTGCTCAAAGTGGCTAGCTTTCATCCCAACACAGTTTATAGGGCCATACGGTACATAGTTTTCAAGTTACAGACTAAGCTAAGCAAAAGTGAACCAGGCCTTTTTACTGTGAAAATGGCACTTTGGGACTGTGAAAGTGACATTTTGGCCCTGTTGTCCCAAACTGCCCCAGCACTTCCCACATTGCTCAAAGTGGCTAGCTTTCATCCCAACACAGTTTATAGGGCCATACGGTACATAGTTTTCAAGTTACAGACTAAGCTAAGCAAAAGTGAACCAGGCCTTTTTACTGTGAAAATGGCACTTTGGGACTGTGAAAGTGACATTTTGGCCCTGTTCGTTCCCTGTTGTCCCAAACTGCCCCAGCTCTTGCCACAATGCTCAAAGTGGCTAGCTTTCATCCCAACACAGTTTATAGGGCCATACGGTACATAGTTTTCAAGTTACAGACTAAGCTAAGCAAAAGTGAACCAGGCCTTTTTACTGTGAAAATGGCACTTTGGGACTGTGAAAGTGACATTTTGGCCCTGTTGTCCCAAACTGCCCCAGCACTTCCCACATTGCTCAAAGTGGCTAGCTTTCATCCCAACACAGTTTATACGGCCATACGGTACATAGTTTTCAAGTTACAGACTAAGCTAAGCAAAAGTGAACCAGGCCTTTTTACTGTGAAAATGGCACTTTGGGACTGTGAAAGTGACATTTTGGCCCTGTTCGTTCCCTGTTGTCCCAAACTGCCCCAGCTCTTGCCACAATGCTCAAAGTGGCTAGCTTTCATCCCAACACAGTTTATAGGGCCATACGGTACATAGTTTTCAAGTTACAGACTAAGCTAAGCAAAAGTGAACCAGGCCTTTTTACTGTGAAAATGGCACTTTGGGACTGTGAAAGTGACATTTTGGCCCTGTTGTCCCAAACTGCCCCAGCACTTCCCACATTGCTCAAAGTGGCTAGCTTTCATCCCAACACAGTTTATAGGGCCATACGGTACATAGTTTTCAAGTTACAGACTAAGCTAAGCAAAAGTGAACCAGGCCTTTTTACTGTGAAAATGGCACTTTGGGACTGTGAAAGTGACATTTTGGCCCTGTTGTCCCAAACTGCCCCAGCACTTCCCACATTGCTCAAAGTGGCTAGCTTTCATCCCAACACAGTTTATAGGGCCATACGGTACATAGTTTTCAAGTTACAGACAAAGCTAAGCAAAATGAATCTTTTTTTTTTTACTGTGAAAACGGCACTTTGGGACTGTGAAAGTGACATTTTGGCCCTGTTGTCCCAAACTGCCCCAGCACTTCCCACATTGCTCAAAGTGGCTAGCTTTCATCCCAACACAGTTTATAGGGCCATACGGTACATAGTTTTCAAGTTACAGACTAAGCTAAGCAAAATGAATCTGTTTTTTTTTACTGTGAAAATGGCACTTTGGGACTGTGAAAGTGACATTTTGGCCCTGTTGTCCCAAACTGCCCCAGCACTTCCCACATTGCTCAAAGTGGCTAGCTTTCATCCCAACACAGTTTATAGGGCCATACGGTACATAGTTTTCAAGTTACAGACTAAGCTAAGCAAAAGTGAACCAGGCCTTTTTACTGTGAAAATGGCACTTTGGGACTGTGAAAGTGACATTTTGGCCCTGTTGTCCCAAACTGCCCCAGCACTTCCCACATTGCTCAAAGTGGCTAGCTTTCATCCCAACACAGTTTATAGGGCCATACGGTACATAGTTTTCAAGTTACAGACTAAGCTAAGCAAAATGAATCTGTTTTTTTTTTACTGTGAAAATGGCACTTTGGGACTGTGAAAGTGACATTTTGGCCCTGTTGTCCCAAACTGCCCCAGCACTTCCCACATTGCTCAAAGTGGCTAGCTTTCATCCCAACACAGTTTATAGGGCCATACGGTACATAGTTTTCAAGTTACAGACTAAGCTAAGCAAAAGTGAACCAGGCCTTTTTACTGTGAAAATGGCACTTTGGGACTGTGAAAGTGACATTTTGGCCCTGTTGTCCCAAACTGCCCCAGCACTTCCCACATTGCTCAAAGTGGCTAGCTTTCATCCCAACACAGTTTATAGGGCCATACGGTACATAGTTTTCAAGTTACAGACTAAGCTAAGCAAAAGTGAACCAGGCCTTTTTACTGTGAAAATGGCACTTTGGGACTGTGAAAGTGACATTTTGGCCCTGTTCGTTCCCTGTTGTCCCAAACTGCCCCAGCTCTTGCCACAATGCTCAAAGTGGCTAGCTTTCATCCCAACACAGTTTATAGGGCCATACGGTACATAGTTTTCAAGTTACAGACTAAGCTAAGCAAAAGTGAACCAGGCCTTTTTACTGTGAAAATGGCACTTTGGGACTGTGAAAGTGACATTTTGGCCCTGTTGTCCCAAACTGCCCCAGCACTTCCCACATTGCTCAAAGTGGCTAGCTTTCATCCCAACACAGTTTATACGGCCATACGGTACATAGTTTTCAAGTTACAGACTAAGCTAAGCAAAAGTGAACCAGGCCTTTTTACTGTGAAAATGGCACTTTGGGACTGTGAAAGTGACATTTTGGCCCTGTTGTCCCAAACTGCCCCAGCACTTCCCACATTGCTCAAAGTGGCTAGCTTTCATCCCAACACAGTTTATAGGGCCATACGGTACATAGTTTTCAAGTTACAGACAAAGCTAAGCAAAATGAATCTTTTTTTTTTTACTGTGAAAACGGCACTTTGGGACTGTGAAAGTGACATTTTGGCCCTGTTGTCCCAAACTGCCCCAGCACTTCCCACATTGCTCAAAGTGGCTAGCTTTCATCCCAACACAGTTTATAGGGCCATACGGTACATAGTTTTCAAGTTACAGACTAAGCTAAGCAAAATGAATCTGTTTTTTTTTACTGTGAAAATGGCACTTTGGGACTGTGAAAGTGACATTTTGGCCCTGTTGTCCCAAACTGCCCCAGCACTTCCCACATTGCTCAAAGTGGCTAGCTTTCATCCCAACACAGTTTATAGGGCCATACGGTACATAGTTTTCAAGTTACAGACTAAGCTAAGCAAAAGTGAACCAGGCCTTTTTACTGTGAAAATGGCACTTTGGGACTGTGAAAGTGACATTTTGGCCCTGTTGTCCCAAACTGCCCCAGCACTTCCCACATTGCTCAAAGTGGCTAGCTTTCATCCCAACACAGTTTATAGGGCCATACGGTACATAGTTTTCAAGTTACAGACTAAGCTAAGCAAAAGTGAACCAGGCCTTTTTACTGTGAAAATGGCACTTTGGGACTGTGAAAGTGACATTTTGGCCCTGTTCGTTCCCTGTTGTCCCAAACTGCCCCAGCTCTTGCCACAATGCTCAAAGTGGCTAGCTTTCATCCCAACACAGTTTATAGGGCCATACGGTACATAGTTTTCAAGTTACAGACTAAGCTAAGCAAAAGTGAACCAGGCCTTTTTACTGTGAAAATGGCACTTTGGGACTGTGAAAGTGACATTTTGGCCCTGTTGTCCCAAACTGCCCCAGCACTTCCCACATTGCTCAAAGTGGCTAGCTTTCATCCCAACACAGTTTATAGGGCCATACGGTACATAGTTTTCAAGTTACAGACAAAGCTAAGCAAAATGAATCTTTTTTTTTTTACTGTGAAAACGGCACTTTGGGACTGTGAAAGTGACATTTTGGCCCTGTTGTCCCAAACTGCCCCAGCACTTCCCACATTGCTCAAAGTGGCTAGCTTTCATCCCAACACAGTTTATAGGGCCATACGGTACATAGTTTTCAAGTTACAGACTAAGCTAAGCAAAATTAATCTGTTTTTTTTTACTGTGAAAATGGCACTTTGGGACTGTGAAAGTGACATTTTGGCCCTGTTGTCCCAAACTGCCCCAGCACTTCCCACATTGCTCAAAGTGGCTAGCTTTCATCCCAACACAGTTTATAGGGCCATACGGTACATAGTTTTCAAGTTACAGACTAAGCTAAGCAAAAGTGAACCAGGCCTTTTTACTGTGAAAATGGCACTTTGGGACTGTGAAAGTGACATTTTGGCCCTGTTGTCCCAAACTGCCCCAGCACTTCCCACATTGCTCAAAGTGGCTAGCTTTCATCCCAACACAGTTTATAGGGCCATACGGTACATAGTTTTCAAGTTACAGACTAAGCTAAGCAAAAGTGAACCAGGCCTTTTTACTGTGAAAATGGCACTTTGGGACTGTGAAAGTGACATTTTGGCCCTGTTGTCCCAAACTGCCCCAGCACTTCCCACATTGCTCAAAGTGGCTAGCTTTCATCCCAACACAGTTTATAGGGCCATACGGTACATAGTTTTCAAGTTACAGACAAAGCTAAGCAAAATGAATCTTTTTTTTTTACTGTGAAAACGGCACTTTGGGACTGTGAAAGTGACATTTTGGCCCTGTTGTCCCAAACTGCCCCAGCACTTCCCACATTGCTCAAAGTGGCTAGCTTTCATCCCAACACAGTTTATAGGGCCATACGGTACATAGTTTTCAAGTTACAGACTAAGCTAAGCAAAATGAATCTGTTTTTTTTTACTGTGAAAATGGCACTTTGGGACTGTGAAAGTGACATTTTGGCCCTGTTGTCCCAAACTGCCCCAGCACTTCCCACATTGCTCAAAGTGGCTAGCTTTCATCCCAACACAGTTTATAGGGCCATACGGTACATAGTTTTCAAGTTACAGACTAAGCTAAGCAAAAGTGAACCAGGCCTTTTTACTGTGAAAATGGCACTTTGGGACTGTGAAAGTGACATTTTGGCCCTGTTGTCCCAAACTGCCCCAGCACTTCCCACATTGCTCAAAGTGGCTAGCTTTCATCCCAACACAGTTTATAGGGCCATACGGTACATAGTTTTCAAGTTACAGACTAAGCTAAGCAAAATGAATCTGTTTTTTTTTTACTGTGAAAATGGCACTTTGGGACTGTGAAAGTGACATTTTGGCCCTGTTGTCCCAAACTGCCCCAGCACTTCCCACATTGCTCAAAGTGGCTAGCTTTCATCCCAACACAGTTTATAGGGCCATACGGTACATAGTTTTCAAGTTACAGACTAAGCTAAGCAAAAGTGAACCAGGCCTTTTTACTGTGAAAATGGCACTTTGGGACTGTGAAAGTGACATTTTGGCCCTGTTGTCCCAAACTGCCCCAGCACTTCCCACATTGCTCAAAGTGGCTAGCTTTCATCCCAACACAGTTTATAGGGCCATACGGTACATAGTTTTCAAGTTACAGACTAAGCTAAGCAAAAGTGAACCAGGCCTTTTTACTGTGAAAATGGCACTTTGGGACTGTGAAAGTGACATTTTGGCCCTGTTCGTTCCCTGTTGTCCCAAACTGCCCCAGCTCTTGCCACAATGCTCAAAGTGGCTAGCTTTCATCCCAACACAGTTTATAGGGCCATACGGTACATAGTTTTCAAGTTACAGACTAAGCTAAGCAAAAGTGAACCAGGCCTTTTTACTGTGAAAATGGCACTTTGGGACTGTGAAAGTGACATTTTGGCCCTGTTGTCCCAAACTGCCCCAGCACTTCCCACATTGCTCAAAGTGGCTAGCTTTCATCCCAACACAGTTTATACGGCCATACGGTACATAGTTTTCAAGTTACAGACTAAGCTAAGCAAAAGTGAACCAGGCCTTTTTACTGTGAAAATGGCACTTTGGGACTGTGAAAGTGACATTTTGGCCCTGTTGTCCCAAACTGCCCCAGCACTTCCCACATTGCTCAAAGTGGCTAGCTTTCATCCCAACACAGTTTATAGGGCCATACGGTACATAGTTTTCAAGTTACAGACAAAGCTAAGCAAAATGAATCTTTTTTTTTTTACTGTGAAAACGGCACTTTGGGACTGTGAAAGTGACATTTTGGCCCTGTTGTCCCAAACTGCCCCAGCACTTCCCACATTGCTCAAAGTGGCTAGCTTTCATCCCAACACAGTTTATAGGGCCATACGGTACATAGTTTTCAAGTTACAGACTAAGCTAAGCAAAATGAATCTGTTTTTTTTTACTGTGAAAATGGCACTTTGGGACTGTGAAAGTGACATTTTGGCCCTGTTGTCCCAAACTGCCCCAGCACTTCCCACATTGCTCAAAGTGGCTAGCTTTCATCCCAACACAGTTTATAGGGCCATACGGTACATAGTTTTCAAGTTACAGACTAAGCTAAGCAAAAGTGAACCAGGCCTTTTTACTGTGAAAATGGCACTTTGGGACTGTGAAAGTGACATTTTGGCCCTGTTGTCCCAAACTGCCCCAGCACTTCCCACATTGCTCAAAGTGGCTAGCTTTCATCCCAACACAGTTTATAGGGCCATACGGTACATAGTTTTCAAGTTACAGACTAAGCTAAGCAAAAGTGAACCAGGCCTTTTTACTGTGAAAATGGCACTTTGGGACTGTGAAAGTGACATTTTGGCCCTGTTCGTTCCCTGTTGTCCCAAACTGCCCCAGCTCTTGCCACAATGCTCAAAGTGGCTAGCTTTCATCCCAACACAGTTTATAGGGCCATACGGTACATAGTTTTCAAGTTACAGACTAAGCTAAGCAAAAGTGAACCAGGCCTTTTTACTGTGAAAATGGCACTTTGGGACTGTGAAAGTGACATTTTGGCCCTGTTGTCCCAAACTGCCCCAGCACTTCCCACATTGCTCAAAGTGGCTAGCTTTCATCCCAACACAGTTTATAGGGCCATACGGTACATAGTTTTCAAGTTACAGACAAAGCTAAGCAAAATGAATCTTTTTTTTTTTACTGTGAAAACGGCACTTTGGGACTGTGAAAGTGACATTTTGGCCCTGTTGTCCCAAACTGCCCCAGCACTTCCCACATTGCTCAAAGTGGCTAGCTTTCATCCCAACACAGTTTATAGGGCCATACGGTACATAGTTTTCAAGTTACAGACTAAGCTAAGCAAAATTAATCTGTTTTTTTTTACTGTGAAAATGGCACTTTGGGACTGTGAAAGTGACATTTTGGCCCTGTTGTCCCAAACTGCCCCAGCACTTCCCACATTGCTCAAAGTGGCTAGCTTTCATCCCAACACAGTTTATAGGGCCATACGGTACATAGTTTTCAAGTTACAGACTAAGCTAAGCAAAAGTGAACCAGGCCTTTTTACTGTGAAAATGGCACTTTGGGACTGTGAAAGTGACATTTTGGCCCTGTTGTCCCAAACTGCCCCAGCACTTCCCACATTGCTCAAAGTGGCTAGCTTTCATCCCAACACAGTTTATAGGGCCATACGGTACATAGTTTTCAAGTTACAGACTAAGCTAAGCAAAATGAATCTGTTTTTTTTTTACTGTGAAAATGGCACTTTGGGACTGTGAAAGTGACATTTTGGCCCTGTTGTCCCAAACTGCCCCAGCACTTCCCACATTGCTCAAAGTGGCTAGCTTTCATCCCAACACAGTTTATAGGGCCATACGGTACATAGTTTTCAAGTTACAGACTAAGCTAAGCAAAAGTGAACCAGGCCTTTTTACTGTGAAAATGGCACTTTGGGACTGTGAAAGTGACATTTTGGCCCTGTTGTCCCAAACTGCCCCAGCACTTCCCACATTGCTCAAAGTGGCTAGCTTTCATCCCAACACAGTTTATAGGGCCATACGGTACATAGTTTTCAAGTTACAGACTAAGCTAAGCAAAAGTGAACCAGGCCTTTTTACTGTGAAAATGGCACTTTGGGACTGTGAAAGTGACATTTTGGCCCTGTTGTCCCAAACTGCCCCAGCACTTCCCACATTGCTCAAAGTGGCTAGCTTTCATCCCAACACAGTTTATAGGGCCATACGGTACATAGTTTTCAAGTTACAGACTAAGCTAAGCAAAATGAATCTTTTTTTTTTTACTGTGAAAACGGCACTTTGGGACTGTGAAAGTGACATTTTGGCCCTGTTGTCCCAAACTGCCCCAGCACTTCCCACATTGCTCAAAGTGGCTAGCTTTCATCCCAACACAGTTTATAGGGCCATACGGTACATAGTTTTCAAGTTACAGACTAAGCTAAGCAAAAGTGAACCAGGCCTTTTTACTGTGAAAATGGCACTTTGGGACTGTGAAAGTGACATTTTGGCCCTGTTGTCCCAAACTGCCCCAGCACTTCCCACATTGCTCAAAGTGGCTAGCTTTCATCCCAACACAGTTTATAGGGCCATACGGTACATAGTTTTCAAGTTACAGACTAAGCTAAGCAAAAGTGAACCAGGCCTTTTTACTGTGAAAATGGCACTTTGGGACTGTGAAAGTGACATTTTGGCCCTGTTGTCCCAAACTGCCCCAGCACTTCCCACATTGCTCAAAGTGGCTAGCTTTCATCCCAACACAGTTTATAGGGCCATACGGTACATAGTTTTCAAGTTACAGACTAAGCTAAGCAAAAGTGAACCAGGCCTTTTTACTGTGAAAATGGCACTTTGGGACTGTGAAAGTGACATTTTGGCCCTGTTCGTTCCCTGTTGTCCCAAACTGCCCCAGCTCTTGCCACAATGCTCAAAGTGGCTAGCTTTCATCCCAACACAGTTTATAGGGCCATACGGTACATAGTTTTCAAGTTACAGACTAAGCTAAGCAAAAGTGAACCAGGCCTTTTTACTGTGAAAATGGCACTTTGGGACTGTGAAAGTGACATTTTGGCCCTGTTGTCCCAAACTGCCCCAGCACTTCCCACACTGCTCAAAGTGGCTAGCTTTCATCCCAACACAGTTTATAGGGCCATACGGTACATAGTTTTCAAGTTACAGACTAAGCTAAGCAAAAGTGAACCAGGCCTTTTTACTGTGAAAATGGCACTTTGGGACTGTGAAAGTGACATTTTGGCCCTGTTGTCCCAAACTGCCCCAGCACTTCCCACATTGCTCAAAGTGGCTAGCTTTCATCCCAACACAGTTTATAGGGCCATACGGTACATAGTTTTCAAGTTACAGACTAAGCTAAGCAAAAGTGAACCAGGCCTTTTTACTGTGAAAATGGCACTTTGGGACTGTGAAAGTGACATTTTGGCCCTGTTGTCCCAAACTGCCCCAGCACTTCCCACATTGCTCAAAGTGGCTAGCTTTCATCCCAACACAGTTTATAGGGCCATACGGTACATAGTTTTCAAGTTACAGACTAAGCTAAGCAAAATGAATCTTTTTTTTTTTACTGTGAAAACGGCACTTTGGGACTGTGAAAGTGACATTTTGGCCCTGTTGTCCCAAACTGCCCCAGCACTTCCCACATTGCTCAAAGTGGCTAGCTTTCATCCCAACACAGTTTATAGGGCCATACGGTACATAGTTTTCAAGTTACAGACTAAGCTAAGCAAAAGTGAACCAGGCCTTTTTACTGTGAAAATGGCACTTTGGGACTGTGAAAGTGACATTTTGGCCCTGTTGTCCCAAACTGCCCCAGCACTTCCCACATTGCTCAAAGTGGCTAGCTTTCATCCCAACACAGTTTATAGGGCCATACGGTACATAGTTTTCAAGTTACAGACTAAGCTAAGCAAAAGTGAACCAGGCCTTTTTACTGTGAAAATGGCACTTTGGGACTGTGAAAGTGACATTTTGGCCCTGTTCGTTCCCTGTTGTCCCAAACTGCCCCAGCTCTTGCCACAATGCTCAAAGTGGCTAGCTTTCATCCCAACACAGTTTATAGGGCCATACGGTACATAGTTTTCAAGTTACAGACTAAGCTAAGCAAAAGTGAACCAGGCCTTTTTACTGTGAAAATGGCACTTTGGGACTGTGAAAGTGACATTTTGGCCCTGTTGTCCCAAACTGCCCCAGCACTTCCCACACTGCTCAAAGTGGCTAGCTTTCATCCCAACACAGTTTATAGGGCCATACGGTACATAGTTTTCAAGTTACAGACTAAGCTAAGCAAAAGTGAACCAGGCCTTTTTACTGTGAAAATGGCACTTTGGGACTGTGAAAGTGACATTTTGGCCCTGTTGTCCCAAACTGCCCCAGCACTTCCCACATTGCTCAAAGTGGCTAGCTTTCATCCCAACACAGTTTATAGGGCCATACGGTACATAGTTTTCAAGTTACAGACTAAGCTAAGCAAAAGTGAACCAGGCCTTTTTACTGTGAAAATGGCACTTTGGGACTGTGAAAGTGACATTTTGGCCCTGTTGTCCCAAACTGCCCCAGCACTTTCCACATTGCTCAAAGTGGCTAGCTTTCATCCCAACACAGTTTATAGGGCCATACGGTACATAGTTTTCAAGTTACAGACTAAGCTAAGCAAAAGTGAACCAGGCCTTTTTACTGTGAAAATGGCACTTTGGGACTGTGAAAGTGACATTTTGGCCCTGTTCGTTCCCTGTTGTCCCAAACTGCCCCAGCTCTTGCCACAATGCTCAAAGTGGCTAGCTTTCATCCCAACACAGTTTATAGGGCCATACGGTACATAGTTTTCAAGTTACAGACTAAGCTAAGCAAAAGTGAACCAGGCCTTTTTACTGTGAAAATGGCACTTTGGGACTGTGAAAGTGACATTTTGGCCCTGTTGTCCCAAACTGCCCCAGCACTTCCCACATTGCTCAAAGTGGCTAGCTTTCATCCCAACACAGTTTATAGGGCCATACGGTACATAGTTTTCAAGTTACAGACTAAGCTAAGCAAAAGTGAACCAGGCCTTTTTACTGTGAAAATGGCACTTTGGGACTGTGAAAGTGACATTTTGGCCCTGTTGTCCCAAACTGCCCCAGCACTTCCCACATTGCTCAAAGTGGCTAGCTTTCATCCCAACACAGTTTATAGGGCCATACGGTACATAGTTTTCAAGTTACAGACAAAGCTAAGCAAAATGAATCTTTTTTTTTTTACTGTGAAAACGGCACTTTGGGACTGTGAAAGTGACATTTTGGCCCTGTTGTCCCAAACTGCCCCAGCACTTCCCACATTGCTCAAAGTGGCTAGCTTTCATCCCAACACAGTTTATAGGGCCATACGGTACATAGTTTTCAAGTTACAGACTAAGCTAAGCAAAATGAATCTGTTTTTTTTTACTGTGAAAATGGCACTTTGGGACTGTGAAAGTGACATTTTGGCCCTGTTGTCCCAAACTGCCCCAGCACTTCCCACATTGCTCAAAGTGGCTAGCTTTCATCCCAACACAGTTTATAGGGCCATACGGTACATAGTTTTCAAGTTACAGACTAAGCTAAGCAAAAGTGAACCAGGCCTTTTTACTGTGAAAATGGCACTTTGGGACTGTGAAAGTGACATTTTGGCCCTGTTGTCCCAAACTGCCCCAGCACTTCCCACATTGCTCAAAGTGGCTAGCTTTCATCCCAACACAGTTTATAGGGCCATACGGTACATAGTTTTCAAGTTACAGACTAAGCTAAGCAAAATGAATCTGTTTTCTTTTTACTGTGAAAATGGCACTTTGGGACTGTGAAAGTGACATTTTGGCCCTGTTGTCCCAAACTGCCCCAGCACTTCCCACATTGCTCAAAGTGGCTAGCTTTCATCCCAACACAGTTTATAGGGCCATACGGTACATAGTTTTCAAGTTACAGACTAAGCTAAGCAAAAGTGAACCAGGCCTTTTTACTGTGAAAATGGCACTTTGGGACTGTGAAAGTGACATTTTGGCCCTGTTGTCCCAAACTGCCCCAGCACTTCCCACATTGCTCAAAGTGGCTAGCTTTCATCCCAACACAGTTTATAGGGCCATACGGTACATAGTTTTCAAGTTACAGACTAAGCTAAGCAAAAGTGAACCAGGCCTTTTTACTGTGAAAATGGCACTTTGGGACTGTGAAAGTGACATTTTGGCCCTGTTGTCCCAAACTGCCCCAGCACTTCCCACATTGCTCAAAGTGGCTAGCTTTCATCCCAACACAGTTTATAGGGCCATACGGTACATAGTTTTCAAGTTACAGACTAAGCTACAGTGGGGTTCCATTCGTTTATGCCAGCCCAGTACCCATAGTTACCTCTAGGTATTTAAAAGTACCTGGGTACCTATGGAAGTCACACCTCTTATGGGTGTGGTTTAGTCTTAAGGGGAGTTTTCTTTTCACCTACTGTGTAATATAATAAACAGACAGTAGGTGGCAGTAGGGCAGTAGGACAGAGGCCAGTGCAGTATTCAGCTTGCAAATTTAATGAAAATTTGAAGGGATGTGCCAGGGACCCCCCATTTGAGAGGATATGCCAGGGACCCCATAAGAGAAGGTTTTTACAGCTATAGCAGTGACTCTCAACCCGTTTAATTTCAAGGACCCCCAGTTTGACATGCATTAGTCTATCTATGGAGTATGGAGGGGGGGTCCCTGGCGTGTCTCTTCGGGTGGGGGTCCCTGTCGTGTCTCTTCGGGTGGGGGGTACACCCCCCCACCCAACTATACAGCTTGCAAATTTAATGAAAATTTGAAGGGATGTGCCAGGGACCCCCGTTTGGGGGGATGTGCCGGGGACCCCCATTTGGGGGGATGTGCCAGGGACCCCCATTTGAGAGGATATGCCAGGGACCCCCATAAGAGAAGGTTTTTACAGCTATAGCCATTAGTCTATGGAGGGGGGGTCCCTGGCGTGTCTCTTCGGGTGGGGGTCCCTGTCGTGTCTCTTCGGGTGGGGGTCCCTGTCGTGTCTCTTCGGGTGGGGGGTCCTTGGCGTGTCTCTTCGGGTGGGGGTCCCTGTCGTGTCTCTTCGGGTGGGGGTCCCTGTCGTGTCTCTTCGGGTGGGGGGTCCTTGGCGTGTCTCTTCGGGTGGGGGTCCTTGGTGTGTCTCTTCGGGTGGGGGTCCCTGTCGTGTCTCTTCGGGTGGGGGTCCCTGGCGTGTCTCTTCGGGTGGGGGATCCCTGCGTGTCTCTTCGGGTGGGGGTCCCTGGCGTGTCTCTTCGGGTGGGGGGTCCCTGGCGTGTCTCTTCGGGTGGGGGTCCCTGCGTGTCTCTTCGGGTGGGGGTCCCTGGCATATCTCTTTAATCTGAATATTGTGTTGATGATTATTGATGAAATGTTTGCAATGAAACACTTTTTGTACTTTTGGTAAACACGCTTCTGCCCACTTTTTTTATATAATTATATATTTAGTTACATCATACCCCCTGTTCTGAGGACCCCCTGTTCTGTGGACTGGGGGTTAACTGTACATTAACTGTACATTAACTGTACATTAACTAAAGTTTGCAAATAAATGTAGTGGCGTACAAATACAATATTTGCCTCTGAGATGTAGTGGAGTAGAAGTAAATAAAATACACATTAACAACTATACACAATTTGGCCATTTTTAAATAGCGTGTGAGCTTGTGGATCTGCTATTTTCAAAATATTTTTATATATTTGAAAACTTGAAATGAGACAGAAAATCTAAATTAAATTAAATTCAAAGGAGCTTTATCAGCATGAGAAAATGTACGTTTACATTGCACTCAAACTCTATTTCCTGCCTTAATCTCCTTCCTTTTTTTTTACTTGTAAAACTGATGTAACAGCTTCTGATTCTGAGAGACAGAGGAAGTTTTTTTATCCTTTATTGTCAACAGCAGATCTACATTTCCACAACACACATTATGTGTGTGTGTGTGTGTGTGTGTGTGTGTGTGTTACTGCTTTGGGGTCTCACAGTCACTCTCTCAACCCCCCCCCCCCCCCTATATGCCCGGTCTGTGAGGTGTGAAAACATTTCCCCACCCCCACCATGCAGGCACCTCTTAGTGTTACTTTTAGTAGCAAATTCACAACAATCCATTGAACTTTAGGCCTGCCTAGGCAATTAAACTATCTAGTCTTAGACAACAAATTTTTTACACTGGCTTAAAATAAACTAAAACATAATTTCTCAGCCTCTTCAACAAAGATAAAACTAACCTTCTTTGTTCTGTACTTATACATACAATTGTATAGTACAAAACACAGATTTTAAAACTTTAGTTACTATTGCAAACCAGCACTATAGGCTATGTTGTAGCCAATTTGATGATTTTATTTGTGGTTAATTTCTTGTGAAGTTGCTATGACAACCTGGGCAGAGGCGGGCTCAGTCAATCACAGGCACAGCCTACTTGTATGCGTCACAGGTGCACGGCAGGAGGGATTTTGGGAAACGTCACAGGGAAGCCACACCGTTTTTCAACCGTGCGTGTTTTGTTTGTTTTCAGTTGTTTTGAGTTATCCTTTGTTTATTTTGCATCACGAGGTATTGTTTAAGTTAAAGTTTAAGTACCCGGTTTATGTCATGCCTTATCCACCCCTGCAAGCAAAATAAAACATTTTTAAATGCACTCAACGAGACGACCTGAGTTACTGTCATCATCACCACGTGTTGGAAAGAGCTTCACACCATATCCCTCACTGGCTACTTTGCATGATCTACAAGCTCATAATGTGGCAAATGACGACATATTGTGAGCTTGTAGATCCGCTATTTTCAAATAGTCTACTATACTGAGGATGTGGTTAATGCATTTTTTTGGCGTACAAGTACAGTATTTGCCTCTGAGATGTAGTGGAGTAGAAGTAGAAGTATTGGAATTCATGAATACTAAAGTAAAGTACAAATGCCTCAAAATTGTACAGTACTTAAGTAAATGCACTTACTTTCCACCACTGTGGAATGGTGAGTGACTTTCTTAATATCATTTAAATATAAAAACTTAAATTAATAGGTTTACCATGCATGCCAAAATAGGATTTTTTCAATGGTTTTGTGATGTCATCAGGAGTAAGTCAGTAACAGTTTATATTTACCCCTGATTGTCACTAGGATCTTTGAATATGCTTTCTCAAAGCCTGTATCTGTTTAAGAGTAATAAAACAAGTATAAGGTTTAATCCTATTTAGGCCTAAAAAAAAATACTCTCTCTCTCTCTCTCTCTCTCTCTCTCTCTCTCAGTAGCCTCTGTAGTAGGCTGACTACTGTATACAATTAACATAACCTGTTTGGCTAGACATTGTGGGGACTCTGGGGAGAGATAGTCAAATACTACTAAAAACTGTACAGAGCCTGCTTTTAATTAATTCAGATGGCATATGAAAAAAACAGGGGGTCCTCAGAACAGATTGTTCAAAGACTGAGCTTAAATCTGAATTTGCTACACCAAATCATAAGAAAACAAAAAGAAAGCTATCTCACACACTGGAACAGATCTACTCAAAACCAGAGCAAAATGGAATGCTATTTAGCTCTAAACAGGGAATACACATTAGTAGAATACTTGAGCACAGTAACTGACCCAAAACTAAGGAAAACTTTAACTCGATATAGACTCAGTGAACACACAGGAAAAAAAACACAGGAGAGCACAGTTTGAAGTGAATAACAGGCACCATTGTTTGGGACACAGCTAAAGGTGTTGAATGCGCCGTGGGGGGTGGGGTAATATGAACTGTAAAATTAAATACAAATTAAAATACTCTCTTGCATCCAAAGAGCCTAAAGTATTGCCGATTTCCAGTGCTTTTGCTTCTACTCCACATCTCAGAGGCAAATATTGTAATTTGGCAGGCAGGCAGACAGACCCTGACTATCTATGCCAGTGTTTCCCAACCTGTGTGTCGCGGAGCTTTGGTGCTCCGCTTGATGTGTCCAAGTGCTCCCCGTAATTTGACTGAAATTAAGTTATAGTGTTACTTTCTGTCAAATCAGGCGGCACACTAACTCTCCCCCTTAAGCAATATTATAGCTACTGGGCTGCAGGCTTATTATTGTTGCGTCATTGTTGTCACACGTCTAACCATTAGACGTGCGATAACTACAACACGGAACAATAGACTCTAACGACCCTCGGCCATTGAAATGTTAATGCTTAGATGCATCCAGAAAACGCTACATTTCGCTCCCTCCAGAAAGACTGGAGCGCGCAGAGCACATATGCACGTAGACAGCAGACACATACAGTCCCGACCAGGAGGTAAAGTAGGCTAAACGTGACGTTGTTGTGATTAAACATAATGTGCCACGAAAAATAGCTGTCCATAGATGTCCAAACATGATCGCCTCGTTCAGCCAACAAAATATATCTCCCTCCAGTCCCTTCACAGAAGCGCAGTGATGCGTGATTTATTCTTCGTCGTACACGTGTTATGCTTGCATGCTGAAAATGGCTGATCTACAAGCTCACAACGCGTTGCGGACGCAACGCGTTGTGAGCTTGTCGATCAGCTATTTTCAGCACGTGGAAATAAGCAGGCTGTGAGAACTGAGACCCTTCACAATAAAAGCATGCAGCGTTCACAAGTTGGCCCATAATAAAGACAAGGAAAAGGATTAGGTGGCATTTCACATTGCATAATGAGCATTTTGTTTTTAAATGAGGCTCTGTCTCTGTCCTTTTCTTTCTCTTTAAAGTTATTTGATGAGTGCTGTCATGTGTGTTTTTAAAGGTATATTTACTTTTACGTTTTACTATATATTTAATATATATATATATATATATATATATATATATTTATACCACTGCGTTCTACAGTAGCCCTGTGCGTGAGCTGCAGGGCATGGCAGGCCACAGACAGACAGGCAGGCAGGCAGGCAGGCTTGTGTAAAAGGAAAAAAGTATTGCAAATTGAAAGGTAACCAAGGAATTTGAACTTTAAATTTGAATTGAATTTAGAGAGAGAGAGAGGGGGGGAGGGGGGGGGGAAGAGAGCGAGGGAGATGTGACGGGGACCCCCATTTGGGGAGGTGTGCCGGGGACCCCCATTTGGGGGGGATGTGCCGGGGACCCCCCATTTGGGGGGGTGTGCCAGGGACCCCCGTTTGGGGAGATATGCCAGGGACCCCCCCATTTGAAGAGATATGCCAGGGACCCCCATTTGAAGAGATATGCCAGGGACCCCCAATCCCCCATTTGAAGAGATATGCCAGGGACCCCCATTTGAAAAGATATGCCAGGGACCCCCATTTGAAGAGATATGCCAGGGACCCCCATTTGAAAAAGATATGCCAGGGACCCCCATTTGAAAAGATATGCCAGGGACCCCCATAAGAGAAGGTTTTTACAGCTATAGCAGTGACTCTCAACCCGTTTAATTTCAAGGACCCCCAGTTTGACATGCATTAGTCTATGGAGTATGGACCCCCATTTAATGGCATTTATATCTCTGGGACCCCCAATATTTATATTGTAACATCAATGATAATTTAACTTTAGAGTGTAGAAATGGAACCAAATGGACCCTAACCGCTTACTCAAATAAATATGACTTGTAACAGTATGTATTTCAATGTATTTCAATATTACAGTATTGATACTTTAGTTTACAGTACAAATTTACTGCATATTGCTAGAAGCTACATATTAAGACTCAGTGCATGCAGCTCTGCTCATCATGGGCCGACGCCACCTGGTGGTTGAATAGCCACTCCACATATTAAAATAAACCTGTGGGTGTGGCTGAGAATCTGGGGGTGTGTCTGTGGGTGTGTCTAACATAAATACCCATAGGTACCCATCAATGTCATTTTGAGATTGAGGCACAGACGAATAGGACTGTACCGTAAGCAAAATGAATCTTTTTTTTTTTACTGTGAAAACGGCACTTTGGGACTGTGAAAGTGACATTTTGGCCCTGTTGTCCCAAACTGCCCCAGCACTTCCCACATTGCTCAAAGTGGCTAGCTTTCATCCCAACACAGTTTATAGGGCCATACGGTACATAGTTTTCAAGTTACAGACTAAGCTAAGCAAAAGTGAACCAGGCCTTTTTACTGTGAAAATGGCACTTTGGGACTGTGAAAGTGACATTTTGGCCCTGTTGTCCCAAACTGCCCCAGCACTTCCCACATTGCTCAAAGTGGCTAGCTTTCATCCCAACACAGTTTATAGGGCCATACGGTACATAGTTTTCAAGTTACAGACTAAGCTAAGCAAAAGTGAACCAGGCCTTTTTACTGTGAAAATGGCACTTTGGGACTGTGAAAGTGACATTTTGGCCCTGTTGTCCCAAACTGCCCCAGCACTTCCCACATTGCTCAAAGTGGCTAGCTTTCATCCCAACACAGTTTATAGGGCCATACGGTACATAGTTTTCAAGTTACAGACTAAGCTAAGCAAAAGTGAACCAGGCCTTTTTACTGTGAAAATGGCACTTTGGGACTGTGAAAGTGACATTTTGGCCCTGTTCGTTCCCTGTTGTCCCAAACTGCCCCAGCTCTTGCCACAATGCTCAAAGTGGCTAGCTTTCATCCCAACACAGTTTATAGGGCCATACGGTACATAGTTTTCAAGTTACAGACTAAGCTAAGCAAAAGTGAACCAGGCCTTTTTACTGTGAAAATGGCACTTTGGGACTGTGAAAGTGACATTTTGGCCCTGTTGTCCCAAACTGCCCCAGCACTTCCCACACTGCTCAAAGTGGCTAGCTTTCATCCCAACACAGTTTATAGGGCCATACGGTACATAGTTTTCAAGTTACAGACTAAGCTAAGCAAAAGTGAACCAGGCCTTTTTACTGTGAAAATGGCACTTTGGGACTGTGAAAGTGACATTTTGGCCCTGTTGTCCCAAACTGCCCCAGCACTTCCCACATTGCTCAAAGTGGCTAGCTTTCATCCCAACACAGTTTATAGGGCCATACGGTACATAGTTTTCAAGTTACAGACTAAGCTAAGCAAAAGTGAACCAGGCCTTTTTACTGTGAAAATGGCACTTTGGGACTGTGAAAGTGACATTTTGGCCCTGTTGTCCCAAACTGCCCCAGCACTTCCCACATTGCTCAAAGTGGCTAGCTTTCATCCCAACACAGTTTATAGGGCCATACGGTACATAGTTTTCAAGTTACAGACTAAGCTAAGCAAAATGAATCTTTTTTTTTTTACTGTGAAAACGGCACTTTGGGACTGTGAAAGTGACATTTTGGCCCTGTTGTCCCAAACTGCCCCAGCACTTCCCACATTGCTCAAAGTGGCTAGCTTTCATCCCAACACAGTTTATAGGGCCATACGGTACATAGTTTTCAAGTTACAGACTAAGCTAAGCAAAAGTGAACCAGGCCTTTTTACTGTGAAAATGGCACTTTGGGACTGTGAAAGTGACATTTTGGCCCTGTTGTCCCAAACTGCCCCAGCACTTCCCACATTGCTCAAAGTGGCTAGCTTTCATCCCAACACAGTTTATAGGGCCATACGGTACATAGTTTTCAAGTTACAGACTAAGCTAAGCAAAAGTGAACCAGGCCTTTTTACTGTGAAAATGGCACTTTGGGACTGTGAAAGTGACATTTTGGCCCTGTTGTCCCAAACTGCCCCAGCACTTCCCACATTGCTCAAAGTGGCTAGCTTTCATCCCAACACAGTTTATAGGGCCATACGGTACATAGTTTTCAAGTTACAGACTAAGCTAAGCAAAAGTGAACCAGGCCTTTTTACTGTGAAAATGGCACTTTGGGACTGTGAAAGTGACATTTTGGCCCTGTTCGTTCCCTGTTGTCCCAAACTGCCCCAGCTCTTGCCACAATGCTCAAAGTGGCTAGCTTTCATCCCAACACAGTTTATAGGGCCATACGGTACATAGTTTTCAAGTTACAGACTAAGCTAAGCAAAAGTGAACCAGGCCTTTTTACTGTGAAAATGGCACTTTGGGACTGTGAAAGTGACATTTTGGCCCTGTTGTCCCAAACTGCCCCAGCACTTCCCACACTGCTCAAAGTGGCTAGCTTTCATCCCAACACAGTTTATAGGGCCATACGGTACATAGTTTTCAAGTTACAGACTAAGCTAAGCAAAAGTGAACCAGGCCTTTTTACTGTGAAAATGGCACTTTGGGACTGTGAAAGTGACATTTTGGCCCTGTTGTCCCAAACTGCCCCAGCACTTCCCACATTGCTCAAAGTGGCTAGCTTTCATCCCAACACAGTTTATAGGGCCATACGGTACATAGTTTTCAAGTTACAGACTAAGCTAAGCAAAAGTGAACCAGGCCTTTTTACTGTGAAAATGGCACTTTGGGACTGTGAAAGTGACATTTTGGCCCTGTTGTCCCAAACTGCCCCAGCACTTCCCACATTGCTCAAAGTGGCTAGCTTTCATCCCAACACAGTTTATAGGGCCATACGGTACATAGTTTTCAAGTTACAGACTAAGCTAAGCAAAATGAATCTTTTTTTTTTTACTGTGAAAACGGCACTTTGGGACTGTGAAAGTGACATTTTGGCCCTGTTGTCCCAAACTGCCCCAGCACTTCCCACATTGCTCAAAGTGGCTAGCTTTCATCCCAACACAGTTTATAGGGCCATACGGTACATAGTTTTCAAGTTACAGACTAAGCTAAGCAAAAGTGAACCAGGCCTTTTTACTGTGAAAATGGCACTTTGGGACTGTGAAAGTGACATTTTGGCCCTGTTGTCCCAAACTGCCCCAGCACTTCCCACATTGCTCAAAGTGGCTAGCTTTCATCCCAACACAGTTTATAGGGCCATACGGTACATAGTTTTCAAGTTACAGACTAAGCTAAGCAAAAGTGAACCAGGCCTTTTTACTGTGAAAATGGCACTTTGGGACTGTGAAAGTGACATTTTGGCCCTGTTGTCCCAAACTGCCCCAGCACTTCCCACATTGCTCAAAGTGGCTAGCTTTCATCCCAACACAGTTTATAGGGCCATACGGTACATAGTTTTCAAGTTACAGACTAAGCTAAGCAAAAGTGAACCAGGCCTTTTTACTGTGAAAATGGCACTTTGGGACTGTGAAAGTGACATTTTGGCCCTGTTCGTTCCCTGTTGTCCCAAACTGCCCCAGCTCTTGCCACAATGCTCAAAGTGGCTAGCTTTCATCCCAACACAGTTTATAGGGCCATACGGTACATAGTTTTCAAGTTACAGACTAAGCTAAGCAAAAGTGAACCAGGCCTTTTTACTGTGAAAATGGCACTTTGGGACTGTGAAAGTGACATTTTGGCCCTGTTGTCCCAAACTGCCCCAGCACTTCCCACACTGCTCAAAGTGGCTAGCTTTCATCCCAACACAGTTTATAGGGCCATACGGTACATAGTTTTCAAGTTACAGACTAAGCTAAGCAAAAGTGAACCAGGCCTTTTTACTGTGAAAATGGCACTTTGGGACTGTGAAAGTGACATTTTGGCCCTGTTGTCCCAAACTGCCCCAGCACTTCCCACATTGCTCAAAGTGGCTAGCTTTCATCCCAACACAGTTTATAGGGCCATACGGTACATAGTTTTCAAGTTACAGACTAAGCTAAGCAAAAGTGAACCAGGCCTTTTTACTGTGAAAATGGCACTTTGGGACTGTGAAAGTGACATTTTGGCCCTGTTGTCCCAAACTGCCCCAGCACTTCCCACATTGCTCAAAGTGGCTAGCTTTCATCCCAACACAGTTTATAGGGCCATACGGTACATAGTTTTCAAGTTACAGACTAAGCTAAGCAAAAGTGAACCAGGCCTTTTTACTGTGAAAATGGCACTTTGGGACTGTGAAAGTGACATTTTGGCCCTGTTCGTTCCCTGTTGTCCCAAACTGCCCCAGCTCTTGCCACAATGCTCAAAGTGGCTAGCTTTCATCCCAACACAGTTTATAGGGCCATACGGTACATAGTTTTCAAGTTACAGACTAAGCTAAGCAAAAGTGAACCAGGCCTTTTTACTGTGAAAATGGCACTTTGGGACTGTGAAAGTGACATTTTGGCCCTGTTGTCCCAAACTGCCCCAGCACTTCCCACACTGCTCAAAGTGGCTAGCTTTCATCCCAACACAGTTTATAGGGCCATACGGTACATAGTTTTCAAGTTACAGACTAAGCTAAGCAAAAGTGAACCAGGCCTTTTTACTGTGAAAATGGCACTTTGGGACTGTGAAAGTGACATTTTGGCCCTGTTGTCCCAAACTGCCCCAGCACTTCCCACATTGCTCAAAGTGGCTAGCTTTCATCCCAACACAGTTTATAGGGCCATACGGTACATAGTTTTCAAGTTACAGACTAAGCTAAGCAAAAGTGAACCAGGCCTTTTTACTGTGAAAATGGCACTTTGGGACTGTGAAAGTGACATTTTGGCCCTGTTGTCCCAAACTGCCCCAGCACTTCCCACATTGCTCAAAGTGGCTAGCTTTCATCCCAACACAGTTTATAGGGCCATACGGTACATAGTTTTCAAGTTACAGACTAAGCTAAGCAAAAGTGAACCAGGCCTTTTTACTGTGAAAATGGCACTTTGGGACTGTGAAAGTGACATTTTGGCCCTGTTCGTTCCCTGTTGTCCCAAACTGCCCCAGCTCTTGCCACAATGCTCAAAGTGGCTAGCTTTCATCCCAACACAGTTTATAGGGCCATACGGTACATAGTTTTCAAGTTACAGACTAAGCTAAGCAAAAGTGAACCAGGCCTTTTTACTGTGAAAATGGCACTTTGGGACTGTGAAAGTGACATTTTGGCCCTGTTGTCCCAAACTGCCCCAGCACTTCCCACACTGCTCAAAGTGGCTAGCTTTCATCCCAACACAGTTTATAGGGCCATACGGTACATAGTTTTCAAGTTACAGACTAAGCTAAGCAAAAGTGAACCAGGCCTTTTTACTGTGAAAATGGCACTTTGGGACTGTGAAAGTGACATTTTGGCCCTGTTGTCCCAAACTGCCCCAGCACTTCCCACATTGCTCAAAGTGGCTAGCTTTCATCCCAACACAGTTTATAGGGCCATACGGTACATAGTTTTCAAGTTACAGACTAAGCTAAGCAAAAGTGAACCAGGCCTTTTTACTGTGAAAATGGCACTTTGGGACTGTGAAAGTGACATTTTGGCCCTGTTGTCCCAAACTGCCCCAGCACTTCCCACATTGCTCAAAGTGGCTAGCTTTCATCCCAACACAGTTTATAGGGCCATACGGTACATAGTTTTCAAGTTACAGACTAAGCTAAGCAAAAGTGAACCAGGCCTTTTTACTGTGAAAATGGCACTTTGGGACTGTGAAAGTGACATTTTGGCCCTGTTGTCCCAAACTGCCCCAGCACTTCCCACATTGCTCAAAGTGGCTAGCTTTCATCCCAACACAGTTTATAGGGCCATACGGTACATAGTTTTCAAGTTACAGACTAAGCTAAGCAAAATGAATCTTTTTTTTTTTACTGTGAAAACGGCACTTTGGGACTGTGAAAGTGACATTTTGGCCCTGTTGTCCCAAACTGCCCCAGCACTTCCCACATTGCTCAAAGTGGCTAGCTTTCATCCCAACACAGTTTATAGGGCCATACGGTACATAGTTTTCAAGTTACAGACTAAGCTAAGCAAAAGTGAACCAGGCCTTTTTACTGTGAAAATGGCACTTTGGGACTGTGAAAGTGACATTTTGGCCCTGTTGTCCCAAACTGCCCCAGCACTTCCCACATTGCTCAAAGTGGCTAGCTTTCATCCCAACACAGTTTATAGGGCCATACGGTACATAGTTTTCAAGTTACAGACTAAGCTAAGCAAAAGTGAACCAGGCCTTTTTACTGTGAAAATGGCACTTTGGGACTGTGAAAGTGACATTTTGGCCCTGTTGTCCCAAACTGCCCCAGCACTTCCCACATTGCTCAAAGTGGCTAGCTTTCATCCCAACACAGTTTATAGGGCCATACGGTACATAGTTTTCAAGTTACAGACTAAGCTAAGCAAAAGTGAACCAGGCCTTTTTACTGTGAAAATGGCACTTTGGGACTGTGAAAGTGACATTTTGGCCCTGTTCGTTCCCTGTTGTCCCAAACTGCCCCAGCTCTTGCCACAATGCTCAAAGTGGCTAGCTTTCATCCCAACACAGTTTATAGGGCCATACGGTACATAGTTTTCAAGTTACAGACTAAGCTAAGCAAAAGTGAACCAGGCCTTTTTACTGTGAAAATGGCACTTTGGGACTGTGAAAGTGACATTTTGGCCCTGTTGTCCCAAACTGCCCCAGCACTTCCCACACTGCTCAAAGTGGCTAGCTTTCATCCCAACACAGTTTATAGGGCCATACGGTACATAGTTTTCAAGTTACAGACTAAGCTAAGCAAAAGTGAACCAGGCCTTTTTACTGTGAAAATGGCACTTTGGGACTGTGAAAGTGACATTTTGGCCCTGTTGTCCCAAACTGCCCCAGCACTTCCCACATTGCTCAAAGTGGCTAGCTTTCATCCCAACACAGTTTATAGGGCCATACGGTACATAGTTTTCAAGTTACAGACTAAGCTAAGCAAAAGTGAACCAGGCCTTTTTACTGTGAAAATGGCACTTTGGGACTGTGAAAGTGACATTTTGGCCCTGTTGTCCCAAACTGCCCCAGCACTTCCCACATTGCTCAAAGTGGCTAGCTTTCATCCCAACACAGTTTATAGGGCCATACGGTACATAGTTTTCAAGTTACAGACTAAGCTAAGCAAAAGTGAACCAGGCCTTTTTACTGTGAAAATGGCACTTTGGGACTGTGAAAGTGACATTTTGGCCCTGTTGTCCCAAACTGCCCCAGCACTTCCCACATTGCTCAAAGTGGCTAGCTTTCATCCCAACACAGTTTATAGGGCCATACGGTACATAGTTTTCAAGTTACAGACTAAGCTAAGCAAAATGAATCTTTTTTTTTTTACTGTGAAAACGGCACTTTGGGACTGTGAAAGTGACATTTTGGCCCTGTTGTCCCAAACTGCCCCAGCACTTCCCACATTGCTCAAAGTGGCTAGCTTTCATCCCAACACAGTTTTATAGGGCCATACGGTACATAGTTTTCAAGTTACAGACTAAGCTAAGCAAAAGTGAACCAGGCCTTTTTACTGTGAAAATGGCACTTTGGGACTGTGAAAGTGACATTTTGGCCCTGTTGTCCCAAACTGCCCCAGCACTTCCCACATTGCTCAAAGTGGCTAGCTTTCATCCCAACACAGTTTATAGGGCCATACGGTACATAGTTTTCAAGTTACAGACTAAGCTAAGCAAAAGTGAACCAGGCCTTTTTACTGTGAAAATGGCACTTTGGGACTGTGAAAGTGACATTTTGGCCCTGTTGTCCCAAACTGCCCCAGCACTTCCCACATTGCTCAAAGTGGCTAGCTTTCATCCCAACACAGTTTATAGGGCCATACGGTACATAGTTTTCAAGTTACAGACTAAGCTAAGCAAAAGTGAACCAGGCCTTTTTACTGTGAAAATGGCACTTTGGGACTGTGAAAGTGACATTTTGGCCCTGTTCGTTCCCTGTTGTCCCAAACTGCCCCAGCTCTTGCCACAATGCTCAAAGTGGCTAGCTTTCATCCCAACACAGTTTATAGGGCCATACGGTACATAGTTTTCAAGTTACAGACTAAGCTAAGCAAAAGTGAACCAGGCCTTTTTACTGTGAAAATGGCACTTTGGGACTGTGAAAGTGACATTTTGGCCCTGTTGTCCCAAACTGCCCCAGCACTTCCCACACTGCTCAAAGTGGCTAGCTTTCATCCCAACACAGTTTATAGGGCCATACGGTACATAGTTTTCAAGTTACAGACTAAGCTAAGCAAAAGTGAACCAGGCCTTTTTACTGTGAAAATGGCACTTTGGGACTGTGAAAGTGACATTTTGGCCCTGTTGTCCCAAACTGCCCCAGCACTTCCCACATTGCTCAAAGTGGCTAGCTTTCATCCCAACACAGTTTATAGGGCCATACGGTACATAGTTTTCAAGTTACAGACTAAGCTAAGCAAAAGTGAACCAGGCCTTTTTACTGTGAAAATGGCACTTTGGGACTGTGAAAGTGACATTTTGGCCCTGTTGTCCCAAACTGCCCCAGCACTTCCCACATTGCTCAAAGTGGCTAGCTTTCATCCCAACACAGTTTATAGGGCCATACGGTACATAGTTTTTAAGTTACAGACTAAGCTAAGCAAAAGTGAACCAGGCCTTTTTACAGTGAAAATGGCACTTTGGGACTCGTGAAAGTGACATTTTGGCCCTGTTCGTTCCCTGTTGTCCCAAAACTGCCCCAGCTCTTGCCACAATGCTCAAAGTGGCTAGCTTTCATCCCAACACAGTTTATAGGGCCATACGGTACATAGTTTTCAAGTTACAGACTAAGCTAAGCAAAAGTGAACCAGGCCTTTTTTACTGTGAAAATGGCACTTTGGGACTGTGAAAGTGACATTTTGGCCCTGTTGTCCCAAACTGCCCCAGCACTTCCCACACTGCTCAAAGTGGCTAGCTTTCATCCCAACACAGTTTATAGGGCCATACGGTACATAGTTTTCAAGTTACAGACTAAGCTAAGCAAAAGTGAACCAGGCCTTTTTACTGTGAAAATGGCACTTTGGGACTGTGAAAGTGACATTTTGGCCCTGTTGTCCCAAACTGCCCCAGCACTTCCCACATTGCTCAAAGTGGCTAGCTTTCATCCCAACACAGTTTATAGGGCCATACGGTACATAGTTTTCAAGTTACAGACTAAGCTAAGCAAAAGTGAACCAGGCCTTTTTTACTGTGAAAATGGCACTTCTGGGACTGTGAAAGTGACATTTTGGCCCTGTTGTCCCAAACTGCCCCAGCACTTCCCACATTGCTCAAAGTGGCTAGCTTTCATCCCAACACAGGTTTATAGGGCCATACGGTACATAGTTTTCAAGTTACAGACTAAGCTAAGCAAAAGTGAACCAGGCCTTTTTACTGTGAAAATGGCACTTTGGGACTGTGAAAGTGACATTTTGGCCCTGTTGTCCCAAACTGCCCCAGCACTTCCCACATTGCTCAAAGTGGCTAGCTTTCATCCCAACACAGTTTATAGGGCCATACGGTACATAGTTTTCAAGTTACAGACTAAGCTAAGCAAAAGTGAACCAGGCCTTTTTACTGTGAAAATGGCACTTTGGGACTGTGAAAGTGACATTTTGGCCCTGTTCGTTCCCTGTTGTCCCAAACTGCCCCAGCTCTTGCCACAATGCTCAAAGTGGCTAGCTTTCATCCCAACACAGTTTATAGGGCCATACGGTACATAGTTTTCAAGTTACAGACTAAGCTAAGCAAAAGTGAACCAGGCCTTTTTACTGTGAAAATGGCACTTTGGGACTGTGAAAGTGACATTTTGGCCCTGTTGTCCCAAAACTGCCCCAGCACTTCCCACATTGCTCAAAGTGGCTAGCTTTCATCCCAACACAGTTTATAGGGCCATACGGTACATAGTTTTCAAGTTACAGACTAAGCTAAGCAAAAGTGAACCAGGCCTTTTTACTGTGAAAATGGCACTTTGGGACTGTGAAAGTGACATTTTGGCCCTGTTGTCCCAAACTGCCCCAGCACTTCCCACATTGCTCAAAGTGGCTAGCTTTCATCCCAACACAGTTTATAGGGCCATACGGTACATAGTTTTCAAGTTACAGACAAAGCTAAGCAAAATGAATCTTTTTTTTTTACTGTGAAAACGGCACTTTGGGACTGTGAAAGTGACATTTTCGGCCCCTGTTGTCCCAAACTGCCCCAGCACTTCCCACATTGCTCAAAGTGGCTAGCTTTCATCCCAACACAGTTTATAGGGCCATACGGTACATAGTTTTCAAGTTACAGACTAAGCTAAGCAAAATGAATCTGTTTTTTTTTACTGTGAAAAATGGCACTTTGGGACTGTGAAAGTGACATTTTGGCCCTGTTGTCCCAAACTGCCCCAGCACTTCCCACATTGCTCAAAGTGGCTAGCTTTCATCCCAACACAGTTTATAGGGCCATACGGTACATCGTTTTCAAGTTACAGACTAAGCTAAGCAAAAGTGAACCAGGCCTTTTTACTGTGAAAATGGCACTTTGGGACTGTGAAAGTGACATTTTGGCCCTGTTGTCCCAAACTGCCCCAGCACTTCCCACATTGCTCAAAGTGGCTAGCTTTCATCCCCAACACAGTTTATAGGGCCATACGGTACATAGTTTTCAAGTTACAGACTAAGCTAAGCAAATGAATCTGTTTTTTTTTTACTGTGAAAATGGCACTTTGGGACTGTGAAAGTGACATTTTGGCCCTGTTGTCCCAAACTGCCCCAGCACTTCCCACATTGCTCAAAGTGGCTAGCTTTCATCCCAACACAGTTTATAGGGCCATACGGTACATAGTTTTCAAGTTACAGACTAAGCTAAGCAAAAGTGAACCAGGCCTTTTTACTGTGAAAATGGCACTTTGGGACTGTGAAAGTGACATTTTGGCCCTGTTGTCCCAAACTGCCCCAGCACTTCCCACATTGCTCAAAGTGGCTAGCTTTCATCCCCAACACAGTTTATAGGGCCATACGGTACATAGTTTTCAAGTTACAGACTAAGCTAAGCAAAAGTGAACCAGGCCTTTTTACTGTGAAAATGGCACTTTGGGACTGTGAAAGGTGACATTTTGGCCCTGTTGTCCCAAACTGCCCCAGCACTTCCCACATTGCTCAAAGTGGCTAGCTTTCATCCCAACACAGTTTATAGGGCCATCACGGTACATAGTTTTCAAGTTACAGACTAAGCTAAGCAAAAGTGAACCAGGCCTTTTTACTGTGAAAATGGCACTTTGGGACTGTGAAAGTGACTATTTTGGCCCTGTTGTCCCCAAACTGCCCCAGCACTTCCCACATTGCTCAAAGTGGCTAGCTTTCATCCCAACACAGTTTATAGGGCCATACGGTACATAGTTTTCAAGTTACAGACAAAGCTAAGCAAAATGAATCTTTTTTTTTTTACTGTGAAAACGGCACTTTGGGACTGTGAAAGTGACATTTTGGCCCTGTTGTCCCAAACTGCCCCAGCACTTCCCACATTGCTCAAAGTGGCTAGCTTTCATCCCAAACACAGTTTATAGGGCCATACGGTACATAGTTTTCAAGTTACAGACTAAGCTAAGCAAAATGAATCTGTTTTTTTTTACTGTGAAAATGGCACTTTGGGACTGTGAAAGTGACATTTTGGCCCTGTTGTCCCAAACTGCCCCAGCACTTCCCACATTGCCTCAAAGTGGCTAGCTTTCATCCCAACACAGTTTATAGGGCCATACGGTACATAGTTTTCAAGTTACAGACTAAGCTAAGCAAAAGTGAACCAGGCCTTTTTACTGTGAAAAGTGGCACTTTGGACTGTGAAAGTGAACATTTTGGCCCTGTTGTCCCAAACTGCCCCAGCACTTCCCACATTGCTCAAAGTGGCTAGCTTTCATCCCAACACAGTTTATAGGGCCATACGGTACATAGTTTTCAAGTTACAGACTAAGCTAAGCAAAAATGAATCTGTTTTTTTTTTTACTGTGAAAATGGCACTTTGGGACTGTGAAAGTGACATTTTGGCCCTGTTGTCCCAAACTGCCCCAGCACTTCCCACATTGCTCAAAGTGGCTAGCTTTCATCCCAACACAGTTTATAGGGCCATACGGTACATAGTTTTCAAGTTACAGACTAAGCTAAGCAAAAGTGAACCAGGCCTTTTTACTGTGAAAATGGCACTTGGGACTGTGAAAGTGACATTTTGGCCCTGTTGTCCCAAACTGCCCCAGCACTTCCCACATTGCTCAAAGTGGCTAGCTTTCATCCCAACACAGTTTATAGGGCCATACGGTACATAGTTTTCAAGTTACAGACTAAGCTAAGCAAAAGTGAACCAGGCCTTTTTACTGTGAAAATGGCACTTTGGGACTGTGAAAGTGACATTTTGGCCCTGTTGTCCCAAACTGCCCCAGCACTTCCCACATTGCTCAAAGTGGCTAGCTTTCATCCCAACACAGTTTATAGGGCCATACGGTACATAGTTTTCAAGTTACAGACTAAGCTAAGCAAAATGAATCTTTTTTTTTTTTACTGTGAAAACGGCACTTTGGGACTGTGAAAGTGACATTTTGGCCCTGTTGTCCCAAACTGCCCCAGCACTTCCCACATTGCTCAAAGTGGCTAGCTTTCATCCCAACACAGTTTATAGGGCCATACGGTACATAGTTTTCAAGTTACAGACTAAGCTAAGCAAAAGTGAACCAGGCCTTTTTACTGTGAAAATGGCACTTTGGGACTGTGAAAGTGACATTTTGGCCCTGTTGTCCCAAACTGCCCCAGCACTTCCCACATTGCTCAAAGTGGCTAGCTTTCATCCCAACACAGTTTATAGGGCCATACGGGTACATAGTTTTCAAGTTACAGACT
>NW_027665912.1:0-12000 GCF_963924005.1 Protomyctophum bolini
TTTTTTTAGAATCTGATTTCGGGTCAGAATGGAAGACTGTCAGGATGTAGAAGACATTTTTTTAGAATCTGATCTCGGGTCAGAATGGAAGACTGGTCAGGATGTAGAAGACATTTTTTTAGAATCTTGATCTCAGGTCAGAATGGAAGACTGGTCAGGATGTAGAAGACATTTTTTAGAATCTGATCTCGGGTCAGAATGGAAGACTGGTCAGGATGTAGAAGACATTTTTTTAGAATCTTGATCTCGGGTCAGAATGGAAGACTGTCAGGATGTAGAAGACATTTTTTTGAATCTGATCTCAGGTCAGAATGGAAGACTGTCAGGATGTAGAAGAATTTTTTTAAGAATCTGATCTCAGGTCAGAATGGAAGACTGGTCAGGATGTAGAAGACATTTTTTTAGAATCTGATCTCAGGTCAGAATGGGTCATAAATAAAGTACCTTGATTTTTTTAACCCCTCCCTCCCACCCCACAGGTGGCGCTGCTGCGGCTGAGCTGGAGCGAGCTGTTCATCCTCAACGCGGCGCAGTCGGCGCTGCCCCTCCACATGGCGCCGCTGCTGGCGGCCGCCGGCTTCCACTCGTCGCCCATGTCGGCGGAGCGCGTGGTGTCCTTCATGGACCAGGTGCGCGTCTTCCAGGACCAGGTGGACAAGCTGAGCCGGCTGCAGGTGGACTCGGCCGAGTACAGCTGCCTCAAGGCCATCGCGCTCTTCTCGCCAGGTATTAACCCATTCTGACCTGAGATCAGATTCATACAAGGTTTCCACTGGACACACACTGGTCTGATTAACCCATTCTGACCTGAGATCAGATTCTAAAAATGTCAGTCGTTCTTCGATTTTTCAAAAATAGCAGACCTACAAGCTCATAGCGCGCCACTCGGTGGCGTGCTATGAGCTTGTAGATCTGCTATTTTTCAATAGCTAAAGCATAACATGATGCTAGCACCAAAATGGGTTCCCGTTCAGAATGGGTTAAAAACCACAACGTTGTTGCTGGTAGTTAGTTAGTTACTTTATTGACACAAATGTATAAAACATTGGGTCCAAACAATAATAAAAAAACCCATGAATCAAAAACTTTCAAAAGGTACAATACATTAAAATATACAATACACAGAAACCCTTTACAACAGGAGCTTTCTATTGCTCCACAAGTGACAGGCAGGCATGTAGCATTATGCAAAGTCATTCTGTTAGTGCCCACAAAGAGTGAGCTCAAATCAATACCCTCATGTCCATATTTCTCTCTGATATCTTGTGTGAGGGGACAAACCAGTGTGTGCTGTTCGTTTTGTATACCAGTCTCACATTGGCAAAACCGCTGTGCAGGTGGTATGCGGCTCCATCTTCCCATTTCCACACGCAGTCTATGAGCGGACAACCGAAACCGTGTAAAGGTTATCCTCAAATAGTCCTCAATGTAAGGTGTACTGCTGGTGCTGGTATAGAGTGGTACAAGAGTGTCCCTATTGGGCCTCGACCAGTGTTGTTTTTTTTGGCAGCAAATTTCAATTGTTTTTAGTAGTCTTTGGACTGAAACTTAAATTAGTTTTAGTCAAATTTTAGTCACCTGGAATGTGTTAGTGGTAGTCTAGTTTTAGTCGACTAAATGTCATAGGATTTTAGTCGACTAAATCTACAGTTGATTTCGTCGACTAAAATGTATTTTGATGCTGTTGTGTTGTTACACTTGATGAAAATAGCTGATCTACAAGCTCACAACGCGTCGCGCTTCGACGCGTTGTGAGAGCTTGTAGATCGGCTATTTTCAGCAAGTGTAAAATCTGTCATTACGACGGCATCAAGGCCCGCCAAAATACATTTCAGTCGACTAAATCGACCATAGATTTCAGTCGAGTAAAATCTCATGATATTTAGTCGACTAAACCATTACAGGTGACTAAAATGTGACTAAAACTAAATGAAAGCTATTCAAGAGACCATGACTAAAACTAAAATCTAAATGTGCCGCCAAAAACAACACTGGCCTGAACATATGACAGTTCTTTTTGCAATGTGAATATCCTTAAAAGAATGGGGTCCTATTATAATCGGGGACGAGACTATTTGACATTCAATGTTCTTTTTACGCAAATGATTATTGACTATTGTCTTATAGATAGATAGATAGTTTTTAATGTCCTACATAATAAGATGCCCGCACGGGCTTACAAGACACAATTTTACATAACGCAGTGATACATCATAAAACAAAATATATAGACAGTTACTTAAGGATACAACGTAACTGCTCTATGAATTTTCCTAAAACAAAAACTTCATTGCTGCAACAACCAATTGAACATAAAACATTCAGACATCCAAAACAAATCTGGATTCTTATCCTGAATTTCTATCAAATGAAGAGTTTCTTAAATCATGGCATATAGTGGGACAGTAGAAAACAAAATGAAACTCGTCCTCTACAACGCACCAGGTCACAAAGAAAACACACAGTCGCTGCTCCTCAGGAATGCCAGTGTATCTGACGATTCGTCTAGTATTCGGGACAACACGGTACTGAGTACTACCCGCGTGTTTTCTGAAAAACCTGTTTCTATGTCGGTGGTTCTCAAACATGTTCATGTCCAGGACCCCAAAAAATATATGTAATCGGCCGCCGACCCCCGTCTGAAAATATGTGGTTCCAGCGACGCTCCCAGAAGCAAAGATTTGAGTTAAAAACATTGGCTCTGAAAGAATATATAGTCAAAGATTTGTGCCACATTTTAACGATAAAAAAAATAAATAGCAGACCTATACAAGCTTGTAGCGCGGCTATGAGCTTGTAGATCTGCTATTTTTCAATAGCTAAAGTTCAATAAGTGTGTCGATTCGGCATTGCGGAATTGCTCCCGTTGAGAGTGAAGAACGTTCGGGATTAAAAATCTACCAGAGTGGAAAAAGTGCAAAGGTATCGGCATTAAAATCTACTTAAAGTACAAAGTACTCGTTATGCAGAATGTCCCCCTTCAATGCATAAAAGTCGTTTGAAAAGATCAGATCTACAAGCTGAAGTGGTTAATTTATGTTTTGTAATAATAATCAACATCTAAACTAGTAATTAACCCATTTTGACCTGAGATCAGATTCTAAAAATGTCTTCTACGTCCTGACAGTTTTCTGAAAAAGCTATGTTTCTATTGTCAGTCGTTCATCCGATTTTTTTCTCCAAAAATAGCAGATCTACAAGCTCGCTATGAGCTTGTAGATCTGCTATCTTTCAATAGCTAAAGCATAACATAATGCTAACACCAAAAGGGTTTCCCGCCCCCCAAAATGGATTAAAGTTGTCTTATATAATTGTAGTGGAGTAAAATAAAAATAAATGTTAAACTGAACTCGGACAGTCGTGCAAATGCAGCCAAATGGCCCCGTATTGGGACATTAATTTTTGTACACTCTTTGAGGGCCCGAAAAATAGAGAGCCTTGAAGAATCTTCTCAGTCAAGGTGACTGAGAAGACCTGGCCAAGTTAGATGCTGCGTTCTGTAGCTATAGCACCATCTTGTGGCGTAGTTAGGAAACGACATTCAGGTTTCTTTCTCTGCAGTAACTCGAGACGCTGTAATTTAAAACTGCAGCACACACACAGTGTGAAATACATTATAGATGATCTATTTTAAACAAAATAGTGAATCAATGGGACAGACAGTGACTCCAGCACTGGTGAAGTGGGTGTCGAGTTACCGCTGGTGGTTAATGTGCAATCCCTTCTTTAACCCATTCTGACCTGAGATCAGATTCTAACGCACAGATGAATGGTGGTTCTTTAATGTATTTTGACCTGAGATCAGATTCAAAAAATGTCTTAAATCCTGACAGTTTAAAAAAAAATAGCAGGCCTACAAGCTCATAGCGCGCCACTCGGTGGCGCGCTATGAGCTTGTAGATCTGCTATTTTTCAATAGCTAAATTATAACACAATGCTAACACCAAAATGGGTTCCCGTCCAAAATGGGTTAACCCATTCTGGGCGGGAACCCCTGTTGGTGTTTTAAGCATTGTGTTATGCTTTAGCTGTTGAAAAATAGCAGATCTACAAGCTCAAACTATTTTTGAAAAATCGTGAAAATGTGGCACAACTCTTTGAATATATATTCTTTCAGAGCGTTTTTACTCAAATCTTTGCTTCTGAGGGGTCCCCTGGAACAACATCTTTTCAGATGAGAGTTGGCGGCCAATTACAGATAATCTTGGCGGTCCTTGACATGAAAATGTTTGAGAACGACTGACATCGAAACATGGGGTTTTAGAAGACATTTGTAGAATCAGGTCAAAATGGGTTAATCACATCGAGGGAGACATCAGTCCTCTCACGCTTGCTCAAGTCACAGGATGTGCACAACTTCACTTACTAGAGCATGTCTGAAATAAATGTCAGAGCTGAAATCGACATTTAAATATGAAATAAACGCTTAAACATGTAGCTAAGTGTAACGTCGGAGACCACAGAAGTGAACCTTTCAAGCCTTTTTTTCCCCTTAACTCACTGTTTTCTGCAAGACATTATACTCTATAAGCCATATCTCCAAAACTGGTTGGTCAAACTGAACAACCAATATGTCAATTTGAAGCTATATGATTCCCTGCTTTCATATGATATGAAAAAACGAAAAAACATTTATGACCACAAAATGCAGCAAAACATTTAGAATGCTTGATTAAAAAAAAATAATCCATGATTGCCGTCTCGCCGTTGCAAAGAAATAATAAAAATAATAAATAATAAAAGGCTGTAACAAAGTATAGCACTGGGTTTCCTGTCTGTCCTGCTGACTTCTTCCAATTCTTTTTTGAGATGCTGATGAAAGTTTCTTTAATCTTAGCATTGACTAAAATGTATAATCATTTACACAAACACACACACACACACACACACACACACACACACACACACACACACACACACACACACACACACACACACACACACGTGTCCATAGTACATACATATCCTTCTGGCCTGGTGTGAGGTAGCAGAAGCCCAAAATAATGTCCACAGTTTGCAGCCTGGTGGCTAATTTGAGCACAAACGCCACCAGTTGGTTCGCGATGCTTGACTCTAACCAAGGCAGCGAGCACCCCCCCCCCCCCTCTCTCACACCATAATTCAGTGTTCTCTGGCTCGTTCATAATGTTGTGAAATCATCCGTTTTAGCTGTCCTAAAAACTAAAACATTTATCCGGGTCAAAATGAGCCCTCGATGGGGATCCCCAGCAAAAAAAAAAGATGTTAAACAGATCTCTTATGGTGGTCCCTGGCACCAAATATTTTAAGGGGGGGCTTTTCAGTGGCCAATTGAATTGAGTTTCTAAAACTCATTTCTCCAGGAACAAAACATCGCTAAACTTCAGGTCCATCCACGTTTTCAACTACCTTTTAGACTTTATTTTTAGACTTTTCCCAATTATTATTAACCCATTTTTGGCGGGAACCCCTTTTGGTGTTTTAAACATTATGTTATAATTTAGCTATTGAAAAATAGCAGATCTACAAGCTCATCATAGCGCGCCACCGAGTGGCGCGCTATGATGATAACTTGAACTTTGACCAAAAAGAAAAAGTAACGGACACAGTAAGTTGACTGTGTTGTTAACTTGTTTTGTGTTTCAAGTCTTTGTAATTAGATTTTCCCTACCTTATTAAATTAATGAAATCCAATGGCATCCTTGGGGGGACGGGGACGGGGGGGGGAATAAATTCTGTATGCTTTGGAAAATGTTGAATGTAATCAATCAGTAATGTAAGGCATGCCAGACCACCTGGTATGTTCTTTTAAAAGTGTCCGTTTCTGGACCCCTTTTGGTGTTTTAAGCATTACGTTTTGCTTTAGCTGTTGAAAAAGACAGATCTACAAGCTCATAGCGCGGCACCGAGTGCTGTGCTACGAGCTTGTAGGTCTGCTATTTTAGAAAAATCGTGAAATGTGTCGCAAATCTTCGCATATATATATATATATATATATATATATATATATATATATATATATATTCTTTCAGAGCGAACGTTTTTAACTCAAAACTTTGCTTCTGGGTGGGGTGCCTGGAACAACATATTTTCAGATGGGGGGTCGGCTGCCAATTACAGATATTTTTGGGGGTCCTTGACATGAAAATGTTTGGGAACGACTGACCGAAACTTGGGTTTTTCAGAAAACTGTCAGCATTTATAGCATCTAAAGGGGTTAAGAGAATGTATGAAAATAAGTCTTGGCTACTTATAAGGTCTTTATAAGGGCATTGCATTAGTATTCTTGGCCGTCAGGGTCACTGAATTACATGATCCAGCTGGCATCTCGGACTTCTTCCATTGCTGATCATGACTCTTTACGTAACCTGCCCACACAATATGAACCCATTCAGACCTGAGGACGCATCTGTGCCACCTTATGTAAGGAATAATACGTGGCGTGCCGCGCTACGAGCTTGTAGATCTGCTATGTGGCGCAAATCTTTAAATATATATTCTTTCAGAGCGAACATTTTTAACTCAAATCTTTGCTTCTGAGGGGGGGGGGGGGGGGGGGTCCCTGGAACAACATATTTTCAGATGGGGGTCGGTGGCCAATTACATATATTTTTGGCGGTCCTAGACATGAAAATGTTTGAGAACGACTGACACAGAAACACAGGGTTTTTAAGAAAAGGATGGGTTAAGTAACAATTCCGTCTCCTCCCTCCCCTTCCTTCTCCCACCCCCCCCCCCCCCCCCCCCCCACCACAGACGCGTGTGGCCTGACCGACCCCGTGCACGTGGAGTCCCTGCAGGAGAAGGCCCAGGTGGCGCTGACGGAGTACGAGCGCATGCAGTACCCCGGGCAGCCGCAGCGCTTCGGCCGCCTGCTGCTGCGCCTGCCCGCGCTGCGCGCCGTGCCCGCCAGCCTCATCTCGCAGCTCTTCTTCATGCGCCTGGTGGGCAAGACGCCCATCGAGACTCTCATCCGCGACATGCAGCTCTCCGGAAGCTCCATCAGCTGGCCCTACGTCCCGGGACAGTAGCCGCCGCCTGGACGAACGAACGAACGAACACACACACACGACCCGTCACCCACACACACACGTACGCATATGTCGCACACCCCCCCCCCCCCCCCTGGTGAAAGAGGTCTCCTTCCTTGGCCTGGTGGTGGTGGTGGTGGTGGTGACGACACAGACCCACAGGGAACCCTCCTTTTTTGAGTCATCACTAAAAATCCATCTGTGCGTGGGTTTACTGCAGACCCCCGGGGCCCAGCTGGCCATTATGTGTACTGTACACTCTTATTCCCACCCTCCATGAATCGAGCCCTCTTTTGTTTCCATACAAGGCCCCCCACACACACACAGATGGAGTTGTGGGGCTCTGTGCCAGGCTGTGGGCCTTGTCCTGGTGCCCAGCCCCCCAGTGGGGGTCTCAACAAGGCCAAAAGGCCAGCTCCTGTCCTGCTGGGCGACCGATATGGCCCGTCTCAGAGCCCTGCCATGCCATGCCACGCGATGAGGACAAAGGATGGATCCTCCCACCGTGGCATGCAGAGGGCGCAGCACTGCCTCTCCTTCGCTACAAATACATACTTGTATTCTGGCCAGTAACGCCCCGCCGTGCCATGGAAGCTTACCAAGACAATGTTGCTCCAGCCTGGACTCATTTTTCCATTCGGTTGTGATATGGTGGTGACTTTGATTAAAAAAAAAAAAACGGTACATTCAATCACCGGTGGAAAAAGAGCAGTGTGGTAAACTGCAATTAAAAAACAACAACTGGGGGGTCCCCAGTAAGAATTGGGACCATTTTTGCCTCAAGAACCTTTGTCCTGAGAGACTACACATCTGTGCACATCTGTGTCAAAGTTCAGACAGGTAAGGGTATTGACCATATTCATATTGACCCAGCTTACTGGGGAGTGTGTGTGTGTGTGTGTGTGTGTGTGTGTGGGGGGGGGGGGGGGGGGTGGTCTTCCCACCCCCCCCAGAGTATAAAGTAAGCGCAAAATGGACACAATGTGACTATGGTACATGGCACTAGGTGAGCCAAAATGAAAACTGGACCAAGGAGAAACCACCAAAGTCTATCACATTATCACTTTTTAAGATTTAATCAAATACAAAATACACGTGAAATTGTGGAATCCAGCTTAAACGAAGCAGTTAAAAAAAGCTGGTGAATGGACTTCTGACCTCCCGGTTATCTGGCTGACGGAAAAAAAAAGAAGAAAGAATCTTGTTTGATTTTTCACTGTAGTTGAAGAGAAGATGGCCACAGACGAATGGCGACAGACTTAATACCTCACAAAGACATCAGAATGCTTTAGTCTGATCATTTCCTTACAGCAAGCCTCTGAAATTGTCCTTTTTTCACCACAAGCCGCCTTCTTTTTTGATGAATCTTGATTTGGAACACTTGTGAAATATGAAAAGTCTTAAAACAAAAAAAAAAGCCCCAAGCTTAAAAAAACAAAAACATGACTCTTTTGTTGTTGAAAGATCCCGAAATGGTTGTTTTAATTTGTCTCGAAGCAGGAATATGTGAGAAACTCCAGACGACGTATACAACTAAAAAGAACTGTGTCTGACTGCCTGATTGTTTGGTACTAAAGGTTTTTTTTCTTTTTTTTAATGGATGATGGAACAACACAGATTTGCCATAATCAACTTTACCATTTGGAAATCTATCAGAGGTTTGCTCGAGTCTTTACGATGTTTGTGCAAGAAAAGAACGCAACAATTTATTGAAATGTGTGTATGTGTATATATATATATATATATACAGTATATTGAGGCCAAGTCTTTCTTCTGCATGTTAAAAGTTTTGTTTTTTTCGATCTGTTCAGTTCTGTTTCAAATAGTTTAATTCTTTACACGGTGAAAATCTGAAGAGGAAAAAAAGGTGTTCTTTTGAGTGTTTAAACATTTGGTTTTTTTTCTTTCTTTTTTCTTAAAGTAAATATTTACATAAAAATACCTCTTCCATCTGTCGAGATGTAAAAAAAAAAAAGAACTAAAGCCTGTTGACATGTTTTGTCGCTGTAGCCAACGGAGTCATTATGTTATCACTGCATTCAAATACACATTATCAACCGTAATCAAGACGTTGGGGATATGGCCATATTGGCCATACTGACGTTGTTTGTTTTTAGCGATGGCGCTCGGCTGTGTTCACTTGGAGCGCCCGCAGGGCATGGAAAGTAGGGGGGGGGGGGGAGACGGACTAATATTTTCTATTCTGTGCCTATCGGTACGCAACTCGAACGGCGCTGAGTCGGTTCTGGTGGCCGTCGCGACACTCTGCGCGGCGACTCGCTCGGCGGTACCTCACGTGGCTCTGCGCGGCGACTCGCTCGGCGGTACCTCACGTGGCTCAAGGCCGCCAGAGACTCTTGTCATGGTCACAGAAAGCAACGTGAGCTCCCTAACGTGTCGGTAGTTTCCTAGTATGTCTGATTCAAGCGATATTACACGAGAGGGTGTCGTTAATTAATGGCACACCTGCGTTGCTGCAAGAATGAGGCAAAGGCGAGTTCTGTACGCAGCGCAGAAGTGCCATTAATGACAGTAACGCACACCCTCTCGTGTAACATCGCGATTATACAACGGTTACCCTTGAAACTGAGAGAGAGTCTGCGAAATAAATCATAATTTCAACCAGCCACCTACAACCCACAAATGTCATGATGCTGGTTTGACGCAACCAATCGGATTCAGCTTCCTCGAAACGAGCTGTTGTATAATTATTAATGTCACAATATTGGCTCTATATTCATAAGCTGATCACGGACATATTCTTGATTGTAGGCTGATAACATTCGAAGTGCGTGCTGCAGCATAAATCACTTAACCCATTTTCGGCGGGAACCCCTTTTGGTGTTTTTAAGCATTGTTATGCTTTAGCTATTGGAAAAATAGCAGACCTACAAGCTACGAGCTTGTAGGTCTGCTATTTATTTTTTTTATCGTGAAAATGTGGCGCAAATCTTTGAATGCATATTCTTTCAGAGCGAACATTTTTAACTCAAATCTTTGCTTCTGGGGCTGTCCCTGGAACAACATATTTTCAGATGGGGGGGGGGGGGGGAGGCAAATACAGATAATTCAGGGGGTCCTTGACATGAAATATTGAGCACCACTGATACATAGAAACATGGGGTTTTTCTGAAAAATTGTCTTCTAAAATTGATTTAGAAGATTTTTTTCTTTTTTCAATGTCCGGTCTAAATGGCTTCAAGCAACCAAATGGCTCTCCCCTCTCTGCTGAAGAGACGTTACTGGACATGACTCTGACAGATGGACTGCACTTGGGAGTGTATATACAGTATATATATATATATACAATGCCAAAATGTCCCCACTACCTGAGGAGGAGCTGAAAAGGAGGACAGGGTCCAATGTTCTGCTCCGCCAGGATTTACCTCACGAGGGTATTTCAAGAAGCAATGTTTTTTTTTTTTTTGCCAAAGGTATAGCTTTCAAAGCCCCATCACGTGACGGGACACAACCTGTGAAATCATTTCCGGATGTTTTTAGAATTTGACGTTGCAAATCTACACAAAACCATGAACGGTGTCGTTTTCTCTGGAGAAAGGAAGACGGTTCAGGCTTCTTGAAATATCCCCTGGCCTTTTTTTTTTTTTTACAGTAACTTGAGATATTCTTCCTTTAACTCACTCAACTCCTTTAAAATCTCACTCAACGAGTTCCTATAAAGAACAGAAAGAAAAAAAAAGATAAATGTACTATTACTGTTTTTCCTACGTTTGTGTTGCTGAGATGTCTAGTTTCTTTTTTTTATTTTCATGTGTATGGAAGCATTATTAAAAGGCCAGAATCTAATGGTGAGCTTATGATTTTTGTTTTATTGTCTGGGGGGGGGGACAAGAATGAAAAAATGACACATTGACACTTTTAACATTTCATATAGGTATGAAAATGCTTGAGACTTTAATACCGTATACTGAAAAGCAATTTATTTGATGATGTTCAATCTCTCAGTGGTTACAATGTCTTATTTATTACATATTTTATAAATTTCTATACAAAATGTCACTTTTGGGGTATTTCTTCACTAAAACTAGAATACAGTGTATCATCATATCTGTTGCTTTATCCACTTAAATCTCTTAAGGGGTGTTGGAAAAGGAACTTTATTCCAAGAAAGCTAAACCAGTTCTGACCAGTTCTGACCAACAGTGCACCTATATTTGATGGGATGGCATGGTTACTAGTATGTGCATTGTTGTAATAAGTTGGAAACCTCACATCTTAAATGTCTTTGAAGAGCATTAAAATGGCATGCGACAAAGGTTAAAGGGATAGTTCAGATTTATTTCTTACTTAAGCTGTATGAAATACTTGCCATTTTTGCAAGTGCAACTCTATTCATTGATTGTCCGAGTCCCGTGGTGGGAGTTCTGCTCTGGTTTTGATTAAATATTAAGTCGTTTTGTGAGGGGCACTGGTGGGGCCATGCATTAAAAGTAAATTAATCCACAAAACTAACGTCATTTGTATTGTTGACCTATTTCTAAAATATTAGTGCAACTTTCACTCTATCACATGAAACTATGTTTTTTGTGTCCATATCACTACGCAGGGCCAGATTAACCCCCATGAGTGCCCCTGTGCAGATCATTTTTAATGCCCCCCCTCCCCCCCATAGCGCGGACACGACCAACCCCGAACACATGGAACACAATATATGCCGTACGATATGGGCTATTAGACGAGCGTCTAAAAATAGGATAAAAAACATCTAAAAATAGACGTCTAAAACGCGTCTAAAAATAGGCGTGCGGAAATGGAAATGGAAATTGCGGAAATGGAAATTGCGGATTTTCTTTTTCATTTTTTCATTTTTTTCAAATCCTCAAAAATGATGAAAAACGGCGCGCTATAGTATGCCGTACGATATGGGCTATAGCCCACGGTCCAAAATGATGAGAAACGAGGCTAACTTTTTTTTTCAAAATTTAAAAAAACATGGGCTATAACCCATCGTTTTTGTCATTTTGTCATT
>NW_027665911.1:0-21966 GCF_963924005.1 Protomyctophum bolini
CTCAAAAATGATGAAAAACGGTGTGCTATAGTATGCCGTACGACAAATCCTCAAAAATGATGAAAAACGGCGTGTTATAGTATGCCGTACGACATGGGCTATAGCCCATGATCCAAAATGATGAAAAACGAGGATTAAAAAAAGAAAATCAAAATTCAAAAAACGATGGGCTATAACCCATCGTTTTTTTTCTTTTTTTTCAAATCCTCAAAAATGATGAAAAACGGCGTTCTATAGTATGCCGTACGATATGGGCTATAGCCCATGGTCCAAAATGATGAAAAACGAGGATTTTTTTTTCTTTTTTTCAAAAAACGATGGGCTACCCATCGTTTTTTTTCTTAATTCTTTCATTTTTACATTTTTTTCAAATCCTCAAAAATGATGAAAAACGGCGTGCTATAGTATGCCGTACGATATGGGCTATAGCCCATGGTCCAAAATGATGAAAAACGAGGATTTTTTTTTCTTTTTTTCAAAAAACGATGGGCTATAACCCATCGTTTTTTTCTTCATTTTTTCATTTTTTCCAAATCCTCAAAATGATGAAAACGGCGTGCTATAGTATGCCGTACGATGGTCCAAAATGATGAAAAACGAGGACAAAAACATTTTTCTAAAAAAAAAAAAAAAACGATGGGCTATAACCCATCGTTTTTTTCATTTTTTCAAAAATGATGAAAAACGGTGTGCTATAGTATGCCGTACGACAAATCCTCAAAAATGATGAAAAACGGCGTGTTATAGTATGCCGTACGACATGGGCTATAGCCCATGATCCAAAATGATGAAAAACGAGGATTAAAAAAAGAAAATTCAAATTCAAAAAACGATGGGCTATAACCCATCGTTTTTTTTCTTTTTTTTCAAATCCTCAAAAATGATGAAAAACGGCGTTCTATAGTATGCCGTACGATATGGGCTATAGCCCATGGTCCAAAATGATGAAAAACGAGGATTTTTTTTTCTTTTTTCAAAAAACGATGGGCTACCCATCGTTTTTTTTCTTAATTCTTTCATTTTTACATTTTTTTCAAATCCTCAAAAATGATGAAAAACGGCGTGCTATAGTATGCCGTACGATATGGGCTATAGCCCATGGTCCAAAATGATGAAAAACGAGGATTTTTTTCTTCTTTTTTTCAAAAAACGAAAACGAGGATTTTTTTCTTCTTTTTTTCAAAAAACGATGGGCTATAACCCATCGTTTTTTTTCCTTCATTTTTCATTTTTTCCAAATCCTCAAAAATGATGAAAAAACGGCGTGCTATAGTATGCCGTACGATGGTCCAAAATGATGAAAAACGAGGACAAAAACATTTTTCTAAAATTCAAAAAAAAACGATGGGCTATAACCCATCGTTTTTTTTCATTTTTTCATTTTTTTCAAATCCTCAAAAATGATGAAAAACGGTGTGCTATAGTATGCCGTACGACAAATCCTCAAAAATGATGAAAAACGGCGTGTTATAGTATGCCGTACGACATGGGCTATAGCCCATGATCCAAAATGATGAAAAACGAGGATTAAAAAAGAAAATCAAAATTCAAAAAACGATGGGCTATACCCATCGTTTTTTTTCTTTTTTTTCAAATCCTCAAAAATGATGAAAAACGGCGTTCTATAGTATGCCGTACGATATGGGCTATAGCCCATGGTCCAAAATGATGAAAACGAGATTTTTTTTTTCTTTTTTTCAAAAAACGATGGGCTACCATCGTTTTTTTCTTCATTTTTTCATTTTTTCCAAATCTCAAAAATGATGAAAAACGGCGTGCTATAGTATGCCGTACGATGGTCCAAAATGATGAAAAACGAGGACAAAAACATTTTTCTAAAAAAAAAAAAAAAACGATGGGCTATAACCATCGTTTTTTTCATTTTTTCAAAAATGATGAAAAACGGTGTGCTATAGTATGCCGTACGACAAATCCTCAAAAATGATGAAAAACGGCGTGTTATAGTATGCCGTACGGACATGGGCTATAGCCCATGATCCAAAATGATGAAAAACGAGGATTAAAAAAAGAAAATTCAAATTCAAAAACGATGGGCTATAACCCATCGTTTTTTTTCTTTTTTTTCAATCCTGATATGGGCTATAGCCCATGGTCCAAAATGATGAAAAACGAGGATTTTTTTTTCTTTTTTCAAAAAACGATGGGCTACCCATCGTTTTTTTTCTTAATTCTTTCATTTTTACATTTTTTTCAAATCCTCAAAAATGATGAAAAACGGCGTGCTATAGTATGCCGTACGATATGGGCTATAGCCCATGGTCCAAAATGATGAAAAACGAGGATTTTTTTTTTCTTTTTTCAAAAAACGATGGGCTATAACCCATCGTTTTTTTTTCTTCATTTTTCATTTTTTCCAAATCCTCAAAAATGATGAAAAACGGCGTGCTATAGTATGCCGTACGATGGTCCAAAATGATGAAAAACGAGGACAAAAACATTTTTCTAAAATTCAAAAAAAAAACGATGGGCTATAACCCATCGTTTTTTTTCATTTTTTTCATTTTTTTCAAATCCTCAAAAATGATGAAAAAACGGTGTGCTATAGTATGCCGTACGACAAATCCTCAAAAATGATGAAAAACGGCGTGTTATAGTATGCCGTACGACATGGGCTATAGCCCATGATCCAAAATGATGAAAAACGAGGATTAAAAAAAGAAAATCAAAATTCAAAAAACGATGGGCTATAACCCATCGTTTTTTTTCTTTTTTTTCAAATCCTCAAAAAATGATGAAAAACGGCGTTCTATAGTATGCCGTACGATATGGGCTATAGCCCATGGTCCAAAATGATGAAAAAACGAGATTTTTTTTTTTCTTTTTTTCAAAAAAACGATGGGCTACCCATCGTTTTTTTTCTTAATTCTTTCATTTTTACATTTTTTCAAATCCTCAAAAATGATGAAAAACGGCGTGCTATAGTATGCCGTACGATATGGGCTATAGCCCATGGTCCAAAATGATGAAAAACGAGGATTTTTTTTTCTTTTTTCAAAAAACGATGGGCTATAACCCATCGTTTTTTTTTCTTCATTTTTTCATTTTTTCCAAATCCTCAAAAATGATGAAAAACGGCGTGCTATAGTATGCCGTACGATGGTCCAAAATGATGAAAAACGAGGACAAAAACATTTTTCTAAAATTAAAAAAAAAACGATGGGCTATAACCCATCGTTTTTTTTATTTTTTCAAAAATGATGAAAAACGGTGTGCTATAGTATGCCGTACGACAAATCCTCAAAAATGATGAAAAAACGGCGTGTTATAGTATGCCGTACGACATGGGCTATAGCCCATGATCCAAAATGATGAAAAACGAGGATTAAAAAAAGAAAATCAAAATTCAAAAAACGATGGGCTATAACCCATCGTTTTTTTTCTTTTTTTTCAAATCCTCAAAAATGATGAAAAACGGCGTTCTATAGTATGCCGTACGATATGGGCTATAGCCCATGGTCCAAAATGATGAAAAACGAGGATTTTTTTTTTCTTTTTTTCAAAAAAACGATGGGCTACCCATCGTTTTTTTTTCTTAATTCTTTCATTTTTACATTTTTTTCAAATCCTCAAAAATGATGAAAAACGGCGTGCTATAGTATGCCGTACGATATGGGCTATAGCCATGGTCCAAAATGATGAAAAACGAGGATTTCTTTTTTCTTTTTTTCAAAAAAACGATGGGCTATAACCCATCGTTTTTTTTCTTCATTTTTTCATATTTTCCAAATCCTCAAAAATGATGAAAAACGGCGTGCTATAGTATGCCGTACGATGGTCCAAAATGATGAAAAACGAGGACAAAAACATTTTTCTAAAATTCAAAAAAAAACGATGGGCTATAACCCATCGTTTTTTTTCATTTTTTCATTTTTTTTCAAATCCTCAAAAATGATGAAAAACGGCGTGCTATAGTATGCCGTACGATATGGGCTATAGCCCATGGTCCAAAATGATGAAAAACGAGGATTCAAAAATAATTCTCAAAACGATGGGCTATAACCCATCGTTTTTTTCATTTTTTCATTTTTTTCAAATCCTCAAAAATGATGAAAAACGGCGTGCTATAGTATGCCGTACGATATGGCCCATGGTCCAAAATGATGAAAAACGAGGATAAAAAAAAAATCAAAAATTCAAAAAACGATGGGCTATAACCCATAGTTTTTTTCATTTTTTCCAAATATTCAAAAATGATGAAAAACGGCGTGCTATAGTATGCCGTACGATATGGGCAGCCCATGGTCCAAAATGATGAAAAACGAGGATTTTTTTTAAATCAAAAAACGATGGGCTATAACCCATCGTTTTTTTTTTTCGTTTTTTTTTTCTCCAAATCCTCAAAAATGATGAAAAACGGTGTGCTATAGTATGCCGTACGACAAATCCTCAAAATTATGAAAAACGGCGTGCTATAGTATGCCGTACGATATGGGCTATAGCCCATGATCCAAAATGATGAAAAAACGAGGATAAAAAGAAAAATCAAAATTCAAAATCGTTATATATTATTTATTTATTTTTTTCCAAATCCTCAAAAATGATGAAAAACGGCGTGCTATAGTATGCCGTACGATATGGGCTATAGCCCATGGTCCAAAATGATGAAAAACGAGGATTAAAACAAAATCAAAAAACGATGGGCTATAACCCATCGTTTGTTTTATATATATATTTTTTCCAAATCCTCAAAAATGATGAAAAACGGCGTGCTATAGTATGCCGTACGATATGGGCTATAGCCCATGGTCCAAATGATGATGTTCTCTACCGCAACATACTTAAAAGTATAGCAGTGTATGAGAATGGGTGTTGCGGAGGATGAGAAACTAATGTTTCTCATCCTCCGCAACACCCATGATGATGTTTTGCTAACAACATAGAAGCCTACATTCTTACACCTAGCAACCCCATTCTAGCCTATTTAGGTTCATCTTACGGTGGACATTTGCCTGAAAAGGAATATTTGAATGTGTCATAGTTTTAGAAATATAGTGCTTTCAAATTTACAATGGGGCTCAATGGCAGACATTGGCACATCAAAAATCACTTTCACCTAGAAACTCCATTCACACTTTTTATTATTCAGCTTACTGTGGAGACACATGCTGAACTTTTACTTTGAAATGTTTTATAGTTTCTGAGTTATTTAACTTAAACGCCCAATGCATTCTCTATGGCAATAGCACAAACTTTGGCATGCTACTAGTCCTACATACTTACACCTAGCAACCACATTATAGCCTACTTAGGTTCATCTTACGGTGGACATGTTTGCCTGAAAAGGAATCTTTGAAAGGTGTCATAGTTTTAGAAATATAGTGCTTTCAAATGTGAGACTTTTATAATGGGGCTCAATGGCAGATTGTGGCACGTCAAAAATCACTTTCACTAGAAACTCCATTCACACTTTTTATTATTCAGCTTACTGTGGAGACACATGCTGGAACTTTTTACTTTGAAATGTTTTATAGTTTCTGAGTTATTTAACTTAAACGCCCAATGCATTCTATGGCAATAGCACAAACTTTGGCATGCTACTAGTCCTACATACTTACACCTAGCAATCCCATTCTAGCCTACTTAGGCATACTTGAAAATCGCGGAAAAGCGAGAGACTATAGCCTCTCGCTTTTCCGCGATTTTCAAATCCTCCGAAATCGTAAAAAACGATAGACTATATAGCCTTTTCCTTGATTTTCACCTTTTTCAAATCCTCAACAATGATGAAGAATCACGCACTATAGCGCGCCGCTCAATGACCTTGGACCAATATCAATGAGAGCTCTGATTGTGGCGCACACGCAACTGTTTCAGGACCTGAGAAAACATATGCGAACAGAAGTTACTACCTTTGTCAGACTGAATGACCTGAGGAACGCCGAAGATAGAGATGAACTGAGACAGAGCACGTACAACTGAGCGAGTTGTAATGGTGCGGAGAGGATAAGCAGCAGGATAGCGAGTTGCCTGGCACATTACCGTTAACAAATAAACTGCCCCCGACCTTGAGGGCGGTAGAGGACCAACACAGTCTATGATTAGATGTTCAAAAGGCTGGCTTATGGCCGGAATGGGGTACAATGGAGCTGGTTTCAAACTTCTGATTAGGCTTGTCAGTTAACTGGCATGTATGACACGTTTTAATGAAAGCTGCCACCTCTCTCTTCATACGAGGCCAAAATAAATGCCTAAGTAGCCTGTCATAAGTCTTTCTCACACCAGCATGTCCAGATTCATTATGTGCTACCTTTAACACTGACTGGCGGAGTTTCTCTGGCAACACAATTTGAAACACAGGTTCACCCACAAACCTTCCATTATGTGGCAGCCATTTTCTCACCAACAAGAATTCTGAAGAAAATACCACAAGCACTGTCAAGAATCTCGTCCTCTGGTCGTATTAGCGGCACCAGCCCCTTCAGAGATGGGTCCGCCTGCTGCTCTGCCACCAGATCTGAACGTGTTATGGACAATGGAAAATCAGCCAGAGGTATTGCAAATTTGTCAGACACTTTACACTTAACTGATTCTTTTGACTCAGAGTTCCCCTTTAACTTAGGCATTGCACGTGTCACCGCACATGCTGAGAAAACCTCCGGAAAGTCACGTTCACTTGTATCCATCCCCCCAGTTAGCAAAGGAACAGATGTCACCACTGCCGGTGGAGGAACGGTTGCCAAAAGCACCTGTGTCCCTCACAATAGTTACTGGCACTTCTTCTCCATTTTGCAGCAAAGCCACAGAGCCTTTCATGATAAACGGGCGGTAAGACTCCAGTGCTGCAACTGACGTGTGAGGTGTCCCTATTTGGGCCGCAATTTGGTGTAGCACAAGTGGACACCGGACGTGGAGCGGCTGCGCCAGCCCCTTTTGGTTGCGAATGTCCTGCAAAATTATGAGTCCTGGGGTTTCCATTCAACTTAAAACATTCAGACTTCCAATGGCCCCGTTTATGACAGTAATTGCACACCTTGTCTGGCTCACGCAAATTTACCACTGCCATTAGAATTACTTTTAGCTTCAGCAGGAAAAGGTTTATCAGATCGGCCGAGACTCACTAGCAGTGTTGCCACCGCCCGCTTTAAACTCTCCACGGTGCGTCAAGACAAAATCATCAGCGAGCGCCGCTGCGTCGGTTGCGTGCCGCGCTGCTCGTTGATATATGTCGCCACTCGAGGTGGAACGGAGTTTTTGAACTGCTCCAAGATCATTAGATCACATAGCTCGTCGAAATCGGTTACTTCCGAGGCATTATACCAGCGCGTAAAACTGGTAGTCAGGTCACGTGCGGAATTCTAGATGACCTCTGTTTCTCATGTTTCTTCCTGAACCTAAACCGCTGGCGATATGCCTCGGGGACGAGCTCAAACGACTTCAGCACGGTTGCCTTGACAAGAGTATAATTCTGGCTGTCAGCCACGCTCATCGCCGAATAAACCTCCTGCGCCCTGCCAGTCAAAACGCACTGCAACAACAATGTGCGTGCAGAATCAGGCCAATTACGCACGTCGGCCATACGCTCGAACATGGCAAAAAATGCCAAACGTAAATTCCCACTTACATCGAAACTCCCTGCGGACTCAGCAGGTCCTGTGGTGGATGATGTATATTTTGATAGCCACATTGTCATAAATCTGGTATAGGTTATACGTTTTCCGAGAACTAGCTCTGGGACAGATCTCACTGTCACCATCCAGGGAAGCCATCTGGTGACCCCTTTAACCACCCCCAATTTGTTAAGGCTATTTCAGGTTTACACAGTCATAGTACAGTATTTACAACGAGTTCCTGTCAACACAGGGGCTCTGTGAAATTGCTCTCCACACCCCAGGGGGGTGAAGACAGTCTTATCTCTCACAGGCAATAATAGTCTCCACCGAACTAACAAACAGCTGTGAGGGTGTGTCCTGGGAGATTCCGCTTCACTCCCTTTAACATAGACTGTAATTGTGTTTAATCAGTTAAAACCGTTGATAATACCTTCTGCCTATTTCATTACTCAGTTTCATATTCCGTTTGTTTAAGATTGAACTATAAAGTTATTTGAATGTAGGACATTACTGGGCTACTCATTATTTGTAAGTATATAGCCTTTTCGAGTTAGTCTTAAAAGTAAGATTCGGTTAACATGTGGTTTATCTTTTAATTGGTAAAGTTTACTGTGACTCAGGAACAGTTAAAATGTATCCCTCTGACATTTCATTCTTATAGTTACAGGTGTTAAATAAGGTTCTGTAATACTTCATATATAGTATAGATATTTAACTAGATGTATAATTAGCAGGTCATGCACATGAAGCTGCATGCAATTTGTCCTGCCTACTTTTCACTGGCAGATCCGGTGAAAAGCAACGATCTGATTGGCTGACATAGAGAGGAGGTAGCCTACTCTGAACCTAATATAATGTACCTGTTTGAGACCAATGTTTTGTGTTCACACCGTGTTGTAAGTTGATTCGAAAGGGCTTTCAACTTGTGTGTCTCCATTTCTTTCAACTTGTGTGTCTCCATTTCTCTCGTGGGCCGTTGTTCCTACGTGGCCTTGTAAGCTGAGTGTGTCTGTATCAATAAAACTGCGATACAACATTGGACTGAAAGAAAGCTCCTCTGCCTGATTCATTGAGGGGGTCGCCTCACCGTTGTCCTGACTCCTGTATGCACAGAGCGCCGTGATCCAGATTCATCAGAAGGATAACAAAAAGTACAGAGGTCAAGGTGGCCTTGTTTTACAGGGTCTCAACTACCGCTAAGTGCTCTTACGTCATCCCTCTCAACTTCCCTACCATGATTACCATCTCATAATTTTTTTTTTGATGTTTTCAGACAGAAAACAAACGTTACTATAATCAAACAATAACTTGACGGCCTCCCTACAATGTGCCCTTGGCAGTCGCAGACCCCCTGTTACTTGCAAAGCATGTTTCTGATTCAGCATGAATGTGTCACATGAATATTTGAAAAGTAAATTACAGCTGAGAAGTTGTGTCTGACTAAAAGTGAAAGATTTCAAATGTCCATATTGGTGAATATCTAAATACAATTATTGTGATGATACTTTGAAATTTGAATATATTTTTCCCCTCTGTCCTGTTGTCACGACCTGAGAATAAGCTACGACTCAGTGTTCTTGCTATACATTTGATAGTTTTGTCAAAGACTTAACTTTCCCAAAGCATAATATGCCTAAATAACCCTGGAACGGGAATACCCCCAGGCCGGCTGCAACTGTGAAACTATGAATATATCTGTCTATGAATATACAAGCACCTCACCTCATTAACAGATTCAGCCCTGCAAACACACCCACTATAAATGGTCCATGGAGAGAAATTTAACCCAAAAGTCCATTGAAGAATGAACAACTTCTCTTACGACTTCTTTAATAGAATGAGAGTTTTATTTAAAAGCTAATACAGGCGTAAGGTGTTAGCACACTGGTGCGTTTTTTTGTTGCATATTGCGGATCCGAAAGTAGTAGGCTATCACTCTGTCAGCCTATCACCAACAGCATCCCACTAGACCGAACTAGACAGCTGAGTATCTTTCTTGATAAAAAAGACAAATAAAAACTGTCAGGAATGGACCTCCCATTCCTAACAGTGGAATAGGGTCCATGCAGACTCAAACGCTGTTATTCACAGTATGTAGAATGTGTACATTTGAAACAAAAGCTCAGGTCAATACAAAAACTGCTATGAGGATGAAATCATAAAAGGCACTAAGACTTGTTTAAATCAGGGTCCTCCATTTTCAATTAATCAGAAACAAAGACACAGTCTTAAAGGACCACTTCACCACTTTTCAATCTATCTTCATATAATAGGTCCTCACAAATAATCATGATAAAATGGCACCATTTCTTCCTACTCAGTCTGTGTCTCATTGGAGGGCTGTGGGCAGTTCACAAACCTGTCCACCAGTGACATCATCAATGGGGAATCCAAGCTAATAGAAACGGCAGGCTTTCTAGTCCTGAAAAGTTGCAATGCGAAAAAGGAGGCAATCGTTCTCACTTCTCACGATAATAAAAATCAAAACATTTTTGTAAAAGAAATCTGCCTAACGATCAAAACTCGGGCCGGAATAAAAAAAGAAAACAGAATAAACCAAAGACATGAAATACAAATATCAAAAAGGTGTGTCATAAATGCACAGGCATTCCAGCCCTTAAACTACAAAACCTGCTGTTAATACATACACACTGTGTGAGCATGTGTCAAGTTACAGACTTTTTAGTTTGGTTTTGTTTTTAGACCTAACAGAATATGAAAAAACACAGTTGTGTTTTGTTCTAACTCGGGTTGGGCCTATTTTGAGGACTTGCTGCTAGACTACTGCATTGTCGTTAATGAAAACCCTGATTCACCACAATATTATGCAAGTAATAGACTTGGAGCATTGTCTCTATGCGAATAACAATGTAATGTAAACATTTATTCATAACATGGTTGTGTTATCTAGGCAGGGTTTATTTAATGTGGCGGTTGTGGGGGGTGAGGGTGTCCATGCTTCCGTTTTTATATTGCCCCTCTCTCTCTCTCTCTCTCTAGTCATTGTGCTTGATGGAGGGGCAGGTAACTGCATGGTTGGAATAACATGTGCCTTCCATTTGGGAAAACTTCCCATTAATGAATGCTAATGTTACCAGTCACTCTAAGATGCCCCATAGTAATATTTTAAATAAACATCAATATAAATGAACAAAAATAATCATTCAATGATCAAATCAGGGCTATGAGAGTAATGAGACAAAGAAAAGAAAGAAAGAAAGAAAGAAAGAAAGATGCTCTCGTGATCATTCAGCAATTGCTTGCCCCATCATTTACTGCAACATGACTGCCATCTGCTGTACAATTACTGTATTTTAAGGATGCATCATTTTATTTCCCTGATTCAGCCACTAGAGGTGTACTGCTCTTTGTTATGGCTTGTGCCATGGGTTGTTTGGTACACAATGCTCTACTGCAACCAGCAGCAAGGATACAAAAAAAGAAAAAGAAAAAAGAAAGTAATAAACACACATTTGAATTATTTTATTTGGATCTGCACAAGAGGCGTAATACAATAGACCCAAACACTGATCAGACTTAGGTTACATTATATGGTCCAACCAGATATAGCTGCTGCATGCTTAACACACAGAGGGAAAAGAAGAAATATATATATATATATATATATATATATATATAATAGCACATTGTTTACATACTATTACTTGACACTACTAGACGGGATGTTTTTTTTTTTTTTTTTTTTTTTAAGCCACCTATAGGGATAAATGAAACAACGCCTTCTCCAGACAGACAGACTGCCCATAGTAGCTGAGACAGAACAGTATTTAGCCAGCTTTTTTGCATTTGTTTTTAACAATCCACCCAATTGCAGACCCCTGAGCACAAGTTTATGGACATGGCCCAGACTTCCAAATACAAGGACAATAAGTTGACAGTTATATCCCAAGGCCATAATACGTTCCACCAGAAGCTGATATTTCATAAGTTTGGATGTAAAACAAGTGTCCATATACAAATCAAATGGGCAGCCTATTTCAAATATAGTAACAGTTTTTCTAATTTCATTGATGAACACAATATCTGGGGTATTTGGAATATTTTGTAGTGAATTGGCATGCGTGTCATTGTGATCAAACCAGTCTATTTTTACAGTGCTGTGTTTATACATTCTTGTTGTCCTGTCCTGTACTCCTCTGATCTTGTCTGAGACCAGGTCCACCAGACGGTCATGTCTGGCAATGTACAGTCCTTTATAGTGGCTGCAACCATTTAATATGTGTGCGACTGTTTCTTTGTCATGTGGTACTGGATGTAGGATGCAGTGTGGGTCGTGTGCTGATGGGTACCAGGTTGCCAAGTTGAACTTGGTCGGCAACACCTGTAAACGGGCTTTAATAGTGAAAATGAGAATGTCCTCACCTATGGTGTTATTTGACAGTATAGAGTGTGATAATGAGTGGTTTGCAAAGGGAAGGAGAGACAGTTTTCCCTGCAGCCTCAGACTGGTCCAGTGTTGTGCACTTTCTGATCGCTTCATTCCTAGAATGGTGGCTCTTGCGGTCGCGGATTTACACACACACACACACACACACACACACACACACACACACACACACACACACACACACACACACAGGTCATGTGAGTAATTTGACAAGAGAAAACACTGAGTTTAAAGATACTGTTTAACCCTTTTAGTTACAATTTCCCAAGTCCACAACATCAAATATTAATCTATAGTCAGACCGGGTTGCCTGAGAGGTGAAGTCATATCAGAATAGAGGTGGGCAGACGAGTATTAAGCATACAATGGGTTCATATTTTATAAGTGGACAGGACAAGCAGGTTCAACTTATTTAGATAGAGTACTTTGTTGCACAGGGCACATAAGGGAACATATATCTGACTTTGTAAGTCACTCTGTATCTGAGTGTCTGCAAATTCCTACATTTCAATTGTAACTTCTGGTTAATAACGATATAATGCAACAATTAAATAGATGGTTTTGAACAAAACATAGTTTATGTCCTATACAGATACACAAACAAAGCCATTCTGCATACAGTCATACTATTGTCCATTTATTTTAATTTTTTAAATGTTAGACTATTTATGTTTCAACCCCTAGCCTTTGTTGTACATACACATCTTTGTTATTACTTACTGGTGAATGTTCAATTGGTATTATATCCTGTGTACAGTATTTTGACAACCCATGCAGAGCAAACCATTATGTTTATGATAATTCTTTGATACTTATTGAATTGAATTAATTGTTTTGTAAATGTACAGTATAATTATGGAGATAAATTTTGTTTATATTACCTGTCGCAATCCTGTCGTTTTCCTATGGGCCTTTATCTCTCTTAAAACATGCTACAACTTATCTAAGCCACACCTTCAGCTATTTCTGCAGTGAGAGGGTCATTGTGGGTCATGTACAAATAATATGTACATTGTACAAAAAGAAGATTAGAGCAAGAACTGTGACGCTCTACCCTCTCTGACACAATGATGGTGATGGTGATCGCCTTAAATAAGGCAGTACGGCCTATGTCCCTATGTGGCGTTGTGAGACAGATCTGCTATTTTAACAATATGTATCTGTGGAATCAAACAAAAATGTAATGCCTTGGGGGGGGGGGGGGGGATACACAGACTTAATATACAGTAATATACTCATAGTATGTTCATGTGTATGATTCTATTCTAGTATACTTGCGTTTAACAAGCAGATCTACAAGCTCACAATGTGTTGCAATTTGTGCAATAAATGGTTTTAAAGAGAAATGCACACCTAATACACCTGCCAAAGCAAGTCTCATCAAGTCTCTGTGTCCTGATAGACACTCACACCTGCAGTCCTGCACACCTGCTGCAGGTCAACATCCTGAATCGGCTGCTTAATCACCTTGAATAAACTCCTTTGTAAACCTGTTTGGCAACACTGGGTATTTGGCCACTGCCCTTGAAATGAATCCACAGCGTTGAACATTAATCTACAGTATATTCAGAGAGACAAGGACATGGGTTGCCTGAGGTAACCGTGGCATTATGTTGCATGTCTCTAACCACGTGAGTCCCAATTCTGTGCATGTCATATCAGGTGAACGTTCAGCAAAAAAATAATTAAAAGGTGAACATATAGGCAAAACAATAAGCTTGTCGAGTTAAACCATAAAACCTTTGATTCTGTGATAATAATACTGTTTAATAAATAAATACCCTTTGCTGTTTTCATTTTTTCACAGAATCAAAGGTTTTATGGTCATGATTCACCAGGATCCTGGATGGCTTGATTCTAGGCTTAAAGGTATATTCAGTGATTTCACTCAAAAAACCTTAGGTTTCGTTTTTGGCTGTGGGACCCAGCCTTTCATCCAATCAGGATAGAGAGTCAAAAACGAAACCTAAGGTTTTTTGACCCCCAGGGGTTAACTGGGGACAGGGAGGAACTCCTTATATGGTCAGCACACTCTATAGTAGGGAGGATTATCACAACAAAACAAAAAAATAAGTGATATTTGAATTAAGTGAAATCACTGAATATACCTTTAAAATAATTGATATAAATAATTGTATAAATCTCTATGGGAAAAATGAATGGCTAATCTTTCAGTGGAACCAGAAAACCACGCCCACTGCTATTCCCCATAGACCAGAATATAGTTTTTAAGTGGTTGTTAAGTAGTGGCAGTGATTGTTGATTCGAGGTGATATGAGTATTAAGCATACAAAGTTATTCTTGTGCTTATATAAGTGGACAATCAGGTACATTTAGGGACAGAACTGCCAGTGTGAGCTTTATGTTGTATTCATGTCTTATATAAGAGATTCAAGTTTCCATTCAAACTAAGCAACCAAGTAAGAAACCATGCAACTCAATCAAGCCATCTGCTTTACTCTATTCTTGACACTGTCCCATTGTGTAACACATTTTCTTGTCAGCTTGTTCAGTCAAAACACTCTTTCCTGCAGGTGTGCACACGCACAGTCAGTCACACACACACACACACTGTGATTGGTCAGGGTTGACACTTGAGCAGACAGCAGCTGTAAAGGAGCGTGTTCATTGGCTGTCGATGATGCACTGATCATGGGTTACTGTATGCCATGCTGTCGTACTGCACTTCAATGAACCCATTGTGTAGCCATGGAAATATCACTCTGTGCTCTATGTATAGATTTAGAGTCATGTCAAATTAAACTAAGGAACTGAGGGTGAATAAGGGATGAATTACTTTAAAGGACATATAATATAAAATTCAACTTTCATATCATATGGGTGCTTTAATGGAAATTGCTCTCAGGAACAGCTCAACTGATTTTGTCCTCATCATGATCATGGTCATCAATGTCACCCTACTTTGTATAATTCCTCCTTCAGTCTTCAGTTCCAAATTTGCATTTCCACTTTGTTTACAATGTCCACCATTGTTGATTTTCCAAGCTGGCATGGAATGGAAACAAGCCTGGATTTATCTAGCATCAGTATTATAATGACTCAAATATTAAATGATCTGCATATCAGCACCCCCACCTTTCAAAGTCCAGAAAGAAATGACAAGGTCTGGTTATATCAGAGTGGTGATTCAGGCTCAAACCATTAGAAATTTAGAAAAGTTTGAGGGACATAGAAAATATGATATTAAATATTAACAACAGTTTTTCTGCTTTAATATACTCGGAGTACTTGTATGAGAGTATGAAAATGCATGCATTTTACCAGATCTTAACCCAACTGAACACATGTGGGACATTTTGTACTGACTATACTGACACGCTAAAAAGCACTCTCCAAAGCGATTTCTCATCATCATCAAATGAGGGAATACCTTTTGTTAGTCCCTCCATTAGGCTAGACTTCCAGACACTACAATCTATGCCATAAATAGTGCATTGAAGCTAATATGGTGGCTCGTGGTGCCCCGTCACCTTACTAAAGCACTTGTTTTTTCCTTTGATTTGTCACCTGTCCCGTCTGCATAATATCCTATTTATATATATATTATATTACCCCTTCTTTAACCAGACATGTTGACCCCGCAGAACACAATCTTACAGAACATAAAACTGTCCCTTTCAATTACGGTTCCGTCATGCACTGTTAATAATGAGATCTGGTTGGAATGACAATAAAATAGCTTTTCCTTCGCTTACATGATGTATACACAAACTAAATACAAGAACAGATTGTGTGCAGAATTCTGCATGGCTGAGACAAGCCCATTGCAGAGGAATGGGTCTATGATGTAGCTGTGAGTCAAAGTGAGCTGCTACAGTATGTTGGCCTGTATATGTGGCATTTTTGGAGCCTAACCCTGATGAAGAACAAAGAGATCAGGACATTGTGTCCTGTTGCCATATCCTAAAGCTGTGGAGTCAGGGCCTTTATGGCGCCTTTTGTTCAGGGGATACCCTCTTTATACCCCGGAATCTGCTATTGTCTTTTATGGCAGTGATACAGTAAAAAAAGAAGAAAAAAAGGAGGTTCAGGATATCCACTGCAGTATATTATACAATGATTCCAGATAACAACACTGATGTGTCTGAGTTTGTGCATAAGTAGATGTTTGTGTGAGTTGGAATACCAGTGACAACCAGGAACAGACTGGGTCTCTGCAGAATCATATCTGATTCTGCAGAGACAGGACAGCCGAAGAGACGTCGACCTGGGGTGGCGAGCCTGAGAGGGTTGGCAGCCCAACCACTTATTCCGTTGAGGAGGAACTCCAAAGGCTACAGACTGCGGTAAAACCTGCAAGGAGGGTTTAAAATCACCCTCGAGTTCCACCAAGGCTGAGATGTGTGCTGTTCAGGGGCAACGACAATGTGACTTCCGGTTAGACGAAGGAGGAGAGAGGCCCGGAGGCAGCACACTTGAGCCTACTAGCGTCGCCAACATCTCATCAGCTGTCTCTTGGGGCTTCAGAGACAGTGGGGGCTGTAGCATGCCACTTGGACACAGGCCAGGGTCTGCTGAACAGCCTTGATCATGGTCGCCTGGAAGAGACCCGAAACATCCAATAATAATCCAATAATAATAATAACAACACTGATGATGTGTCCAATTTTGTGCATCAGTAGATTATTTACCACCGTGAAATAATAATATAATAACCGTGAAGAAAGGTTAAGCAAGAGGCTGTGGAATGATTCAGACCCTTGGTATGAAATAGAATATATGCCATAATTTCAGTGGTTCGCCAGTGATTATGTGCTGTTAAACTAATTCCTACTGTATTCAGTAATGTAGGGCAGTCCAATTAACTTCAGAAGAGAAAATTCTATTATTTTGAATTTTTGATACTTTTTTTTTGTGTGTCTAAATCTGTGAGGATGGATTTGGATATCTAGTCTATCCTCATAACTTGACATAACAAGGGAGGGGGAGGGCAGCACACTCCACCATTTCCCTTAATTTATCTGTCCAAGGACAGATTAGGGTGTTTCCCCTTTATCATTTCATACAGGATCGTCAGGATGTGGAGAACAATTGTCAAGCTCCAGTTTGATAGATCAATTTACTATCTGCAGCCACAGCCTTTTTCCTTGTAGATACATTGCGTTCCCTCCCAGCTATAATCTACATGACATGCTGATCTGGTGTTAATTTAAAGTGTTGTGTCAATCCTGCTTTATCTTCTGACGAAGCAGAGACGTCGTCAGTAACCAGCGCCTACCCTACACTGCCTCTTACTAGGAGCCATTTGCTGTGTTATGTCAGATCATTTTCATGGGTATTATGGTCCACATTAGCAGGCATAAAACTCTCTGGTTTTAGCCTCTGTATTATGCGTGAGAACATTAAGTGTATCAGAAGCGCTCTAATTTCTTCGTCTTTATGTCTCTTATTTCTCTCTCCTTTCCCTTCTTTGGGATTAAGAATATATAATAACATATTTGTATCAACATAATTCGTTGTAGTGTGTATAGTTTGTATGGGTATGGTTCAGTTACATTTTATTTAGCTCTCATTCCCACATTTTTTGCCAATTCGCCCGTACTAGATACTGTCTATTACTGTGGACCCTGTTGCTGCTAACACCCACTGTTGTCCACATGCCTCCCCTCATACAAATGGAGTCACTGCCCGCTTCTTTTCACCTGACAGTGAGGACTTTCCAGATTCTGCACAAACATGGGGTTGAATTAATCTACTGCTATGCCACCAAAATGTGGAATGCCCTAAATTCCTAAAAAGTCAAAACAGCCATAAATAAACAAACTGATATACTATTCTGGGATGACTCAGAGTAGAAGATAGGGCTAAGCAATTAAAAATGGTATTGGTATTTAATATATGGTAGTCAAAGTGCCTTCAATACCCTCCCTCATACCTGACTAAGTACTTACAATTCTAGAGGGAGGGAACGATCTGATCTGGTACCACCCATCTATAGAACGAACATCTCATTCTACTGATCTGCCACCAAAATCCTTCCAAAATTCCTTTGTGGATTATTCATTGGCTTCTTTCAAAACAGGCATGAAAAATCATCTATCAGGAGACCACAAGGGGACGTAATCTCATTTCCCCATAGAAAGGAGGTGGCATTGACTGCTGACATTGTTTTTCTCATGTGTTGAACTGTTGATGATATGTATTTTTGTGTTATTTTTATGGTATTGAATTGAATACACCACAATGGAAGCAAGTCCCCAGGACTGTTTTTGCATTATCTTTTTAGCCTAAATGTCTGACTGTACCTCATGCGGTTTACATTTCTGTCTAATAAAGTATTCAATCAATCAACCAAAAAAACACACACATGGGCCTGGGCCGGCATAGCGGTCCAGGCACTTTAGCTGGTAATCCAGCAAGACAGTGTGTCGTAGGTTTGAGTACCGATCCCGACAAACTTTACTGTGTGTCTTCCCCCCATTTCTCTCCCCGTTTCCTGTCTACCTACTGTACTATACATCTATCAATAACACACACATCCACATGGAGTACATGAACGCACACCCCCTCAGAAACAGTCAGGCACACAGCTGTGGGCAATTCTTCTCAGGCACGAGGGCTCACCAGATTCACATTCTCAGTCGAGGCTTGAGCATTAATCTCTCTCATTCATCCCGAGATAGGGAAGAATAGCATTGTTAAAGAACTATGATGGGGTGGTAGTTTGGAGAACCGGGGGAGGTCCCTGTAGCCGTGCTTCTCTGTGTGGCATGGCCTCCTTTGCACTTTTGTGAAACTGTGTGAAGCCCAAGCAGTTTATCTATGTCAACCACATGGTACACTGCAATGAGGATAAAGTGAGTCTGACCGATGCCATTTTCTACGGGCCGCAGCAAGGGGAACATTCATCATCACTATCGAGTGGAAACCTTGTGTGTCCACACTGTTACTTTTCACGAGAAGTAAAAGATAATCTGTGTTCCAATGGATCCAATTTAGTTATTATTTGGTCACACAAGCTCTAAGCTCTTGGTAAATGATTTATGCATAGCTTTTATACATTTTCTATATTACATAACACAAACATAATACCCTAAATACCATAATACCAAACAAACCCTATAATACCCAACACACTTTTGTGACAATGTAGTGTAGTGCTGGAGGGTGACTAGGTAGGGCATTCATTAAAAAAAAGAAATATGGAGATAGGAGGTTTCTGCCCAACAGAAACGATATGTGTCTGAGTGTAAGTTATGGGCCTGCTCCAACCGCATGCATATAAAGTGGCCATGCCCATGAATGAGGCTCTACAGTATTATGTCTACAGTATTATAGCTTTAGGTAACCTTTAATGGAGGTATGACATGGGTGGAGATGAAAAATAACTATTTTGATTGCTTAGGAACCGGAACTCAATTTCTGAGTTTGTGCCATATCCTGTATGTTGCACTGTATTCATTCAATATTTTGGCATGCAACTGAACAACACTATTGAAGTGGGAATAAATGTTTACTTTTAAATTCTCAAATATACTTTCATGGTTGACAGGCTTTTTTATTTGACCAATTGGTTATCACTACACGAAATTGGTTTATATTTCAAATTAAAGCAAATTTTAAGTTAACCTGTTTGAATTGTTGGTCTGAAACCTACAATATGTTTGTTTATGGTTTTATAGTTATAATGTTCCCTATACATTGGGTGTGAATTAACAATCTCAGCTAGACTATAGTATTTTATAACAGTGAAATTAAAGTACTTAAATAATTGATCTTACATTTTGTATGAAGATACAGAGTTTATCCTTTAGTCCATGTACAAAGTGGCGCAATGCTTGGCAAGATATCTGGTGGTGTTACACTCATTGAGTCAGCTGATAACTCACCCAATCTGATGACTTAATTGGTGATCCATTTGCTATTCATAGGTCAGTTAAGTCATACCCCAGAGTATTTTGGACGAGCCAGGATGGTGGTGCACATTCCCTGTAAATGGCACAGAATCATATCAATACAATGACAATTGACGTACATGCTCAACAAGTGTGACAAACAGAGTGATATGAAAAGAAGGTGATAAACAATCTATGGCATAGAATCATAGATTGTCTATGGCGTGTCATATTATGCATTTGTTCAAAATTGCCACAAAATGTGAATGCTCTGCCAGTCATAAAACAAGTGTGACTCCATACCCTTCTTCAAAACCACCATAAAAGGCAGGCCGATGGCCGGAGTCTCCAGAAAGGTCCACCAGTACATTTTGGGGTATATTTTATTTACCTCCAAAAGTTCATTAGACAGTGCAAGCCGGCAACAAAATAAATGAACACTGGCCAAAACGACGTTCCAAAAATAGGAAACATAAATTAATACTTGAAGCTGCACACAACAAACAGGAACTTAAGAATATACTGCTAGGCTATGCCTTCCATCAAGTTCCATGAGGCCCTGGCAGCTCTCCCCTGCTAGCCCCAAAGTCAAGTCAAACTGAACATATCCTCAAACAACAGGCAAACCAAGGCCCCTGAGCTGATCTACAAACTTATTTTCAATAAATACAATTCAATCAATATTTCAGACGCCAAACACATGCAATAAATATGCAAGATAAAAGGAACAAACACCCCACCTCCTCTACTGTACTTGGCCCCTTCCAATCAACAGGATTGACAGCTCTGCAGAGGAGAGACAGGTCAGGGATCACAGGGTGTGTGTGTGTGTGTGTGTGTGTGTGTGTGTGTGTGTGTGTGTGTGTGTGTGTGTGTGTGTGTGTGTGTGTGTGTGTGTGTGTGTGTGTGTGTGTGTGTGTGTGTGCGTGTGCGTGTGCGTGTGCGTGTTTGTGTGTGTGTGTGTGTGTGTGTGTGTGTGTGTGTGTGTGTGTGTGTGTGTGTGTGTGTGTGTGTGTGTGTGTGTGTGTGTGTGTGTGTGTGTGTGTGTGTGCGTGTGCGTGTGCGTGTGTGTGTGTGTGTGTGTGACGTGTGTGTGTGACGTGTGCGTGTGCGTGTGTGTGTCGGACTATTCTTCCATGCAGTTTGGAACAGGTGTTTTCATTCCCCCCCTGTATGGAGGTTGGTAGCCTATAGCCGACCAATGGTGTAACTTCATTAGGGACTTTAGTCACCGTCACTGTGTATTTATCAGGCTGGGCTCATGCACTCTCCCTGACGTCCATGTTTTGATGTGTGGTGTTCTATAAATGACTAATGACTCTTAATGATCAATACACAGGACCACAATGGAAACAAACCCCAGGGCTATTTGTGTTGACCTTTCAACAATCTTTATAAACCGTATGATCTGTACAATCTGCAAACTGTTAATAAAGTATTAAATCAGTCAAACTTAGCTTCTGCACTAAATGACTCCCAGTAGGAGAAAACAAAAAAAACATTGACATGATTAAAATTGCCAGCTGTATTTATCTATTAATCCTATACAGTAATTAGGGTTTTGTTATAAAAAATAAACCATTGGAAAACATGTATAAATTCAGTAACCCAGTTACAGTAGGTCTTTGGGTCTGAACCTTGGCCAGCAACCAAGATTCAATCCCCAGATCACACTGTCACACGCCGGTGATTTCTGCTCCACACAATAAATGCCTCAAATACAGACAATATACAATGAGAGAAATACCCTGAGACATTGGCAGCCGAAATAATTACTTTAAAAAATGATTTTAATTCAACATAATTGAAAAGAATGCTATCTGATTAATATGCTGTCTTTTTGTCGTCCTAATTTGCTTCAGAACATGAAGCATCACTACATTTTGTAAGCATGAAAGGGGTGATTCACCCTTCATAATTACTTTATGCAAAGTGCCTGCAGCTGATATTGAGTAAATCCAGTAGTCATCTTCTTTTTTTTGTATATTAGACAGGCTGAGTTATGATGAATTAAATAATGAATTAATTCATTATGTTTTGGTTTGGTATTTGTTTATTGGGGGGGTGGGGGGGAGGGGGAGCTGAGGGGGACTCCATTTCATATTCATCCAGTTTGGCATAGGTGAGTTTT
>NW_027665910.1:0-61000 GCF_963924005.1 Protomyctophum bolini
GTAGAAACGGCACTGCGTTGAAGCCCTCTCACAAGCCCACCAAAAGTGTCTTGTAATGTCCCGGAGCCACGGAAGCAAGACAGTGTGTCCTGTGTACTGTGCTGCCTGAAGAGTACATAGACACAAATTAGTAATTACAACTTTAGTTTTGAGAAAATACACAATAGTAAAGATTTTCCATGTGATGAAATACTTACAGCAGAGATTCTTTTGGCAAGATTCTTCGAGCCCTGCCACATGTCAAAGCTGTGCCTCACACCTGGGAACATTATGCCTCGATCTGGTTGAGAAAGATGGAGTATGTTTAGTTTTCAGCAACATAGTGAAAGGTCATCACATAAACTAACACATTTAAATGCCTACTTACCCATGATTGACGAGATCTGCACATGGGCATCGGTGCACACCTCAACCACATTCAGCTCACTGAGGAGTTGAGTCATACTGTCGACAAACGCCGCCTTCTCCATGATCACGGAATTCCTCTGGGTCTGGCACTTGTCTACAGTCACAACGGAAACGATGTCCCTTGACTCGTTCTCCATCACTGTGTACGTACAGTACTGAGCACAGTGGCCAGGACTGTCCATCCTTCCATCAGCTGTGGATACAAGTTAAGTAAGTATGAACAGCATGATAATAAATACAGTACAATAAAACCTTCTATACATCAAACAACACTGTCTCACCTACAACTACCACGTCATTCCTGTCTTTGAGGCGCTCGATGACTTCCTCCCTTTTCTCTGTCCAGAACTCCTTAATGCTAGGCACACAGTAGGACCCCTGGATACTGAAGAACGTCTTTGCTGCAACCACCCCCATATTCATGAACTTGAATAAGAGGGCAATTTTAGAGTTGTTGTTCCCAGACAAAAGAATGTTGGAAGCAAACATGAAGTCCCCCGCTTGCATCCCAAACTTGAGGGTGGGTTGAGAATTCCACCTCCAAACTGTATGGCCACTGGAACAGGTCTGAGGAACAGATAGTATTCAGAATAGCTAAGCCTTTTACTAGTTGCTTGCAAATGTTTGACATACACTTGAGTTACAATTACTCACCCAGTCCATAACAAAGGCAGTTCCCCGTGGGATGACAGAGACCTGATAGGGTGGAAGACACTAGGGGTTACGTATGTAACCAAAGTTATATAACAGCGAGCAAGGCTGCTCACTTATGGGAGTTTGCGCCCCCTAGCGTAAACACAGAAGCATTATATAAACTCACAGACAATTTTGGCTGGGACTTTGAGACGTGATGACGTTGAGAACCGCCCACCGGTGCGCTAGTATAAAAGCGCGTCAACGTCCCTTAGTCTCCATTCGATAACAATTGTTCTCTTCTCAAGCAACAAGAAGGGAATCCTAGTGAGCAGCCTTGCTCGCTGTTATATAACTTTGGTTACATACGTAACCCCTAGTTATATTAATCAGCTTAGCAAGGCTGCTCACTTATGGGAGACTTTATTAACTCCCTTATTGTCATCGCGAAGTCTGGACCCTTAGGGCCCGTACCATCTGTGAGCAAGGACCACAGTACGTCCCCAAAAGGACTACTGCCCCTCCTTGGGAAAGCCAACCAGGCCCAGGTCTGTCATAAGCGCCTAAGAGGAGCCGACAGAACAACCAGCTCAGCACCCTGGAGAAGACCAATGTCCCCCCAGGGAGCCGAGTCACTCCACTAACTGGAGGCCACGCTCAGGACCGCATGCGCCATCGGCGCTGCTGTCACATCCAGCCTATAGAAGGTGGCAAAAGTGGAAGACGATGCCCAACTTGCAGCGGAACAAACATCCTGAACAGAGACCCCCCTACAGAGGGCCCAGGATGACGCCATACCCCTCGTGGAATGCGCCTTCAACCCTATGGGAGGCACTATATTCCTACCAGAGTAAGCCCGCTCTATAGCCTCCACGATCCACTGGGAAAGCCTAATCTTCGAGATAGGCAGTCCCACAGTCTTGGGATCCCAGGAGACAAACAGCTGTGTAGTCATCCTTGTCGCCTTAGTTTTGTCCAATACAACCTCAATGCCCTCACCGGACAGAGGTTATGCCTCCTCCTCTCCTCCTCAGAGGCAAAGGGGGGCGGACAGAACGCCACCAGGTCCATCGGTACCGGGGTAGCCAGGCGGTTCTTAGGTAAAAACGCCGGATTGGTCTTCATGACCACCCTAGCATCCCCATTAAACCTCATGCATTCCGCACTCGTGGACAGCGCATGGATATCACCGACCCTCTTAGCAGTCACCAAAGCTATTAACAACGCTGTCTTCAGCGACAATAGCTTCATACTCAACCCCTCCAAGGGCTCAAACGGTGGTCGGGACAGAGAGTCCAGAACCAAAGCAAGGTCCCATGAAGGGACCAGAGACTTAGTCACCGGAAGGAGACGACTAGCTCCCTTCATGAACTGGCGTACCAGCGGGAGCTGGCCCACCGTCCTGTCCTCAAAACCGATGTGGCAGGCAGAGACAGCAGCCAGATACACCTTGACAGTACTAAAGGCTCTGCCTTTATCCAAGAGGTCCTGGAGGAACGACAGAACGACCCTCACTGGCGCTTGAAAAGGCACCACTTGAGCTGGTGAACACCAGTCCTCAAACAACCGCCACCTCAAATCAAAGGCATCCCTGGTCGACTGCGTCCGGCCGCGGGTGGAATATCCCGCCCCCCGCCTGAGTCAATAGGTCCCTGCGTACTGGAAGCTGCCAGGGCCGATCGTACAGGAGAGGGACAATGTCCGACCTCCAAGGGCCCCATCCTGGGGCCACTAAGATCACCGACAGGCACTGCGTCCTCACCCTCTCCAGTGTGGGAAGGGTGAGAGACAGCGGGGGGAAAGCGTAAAGAAGGCCCCAGGGCCAACGGTGCGCCAAGGCATCCAGACCTAGCGGAACCGTCCCTGCTATGAAGAAGAACAGAGGACACTTGCTGTTCTCTTCCGACGCAAACAGATCCACCCGTGGCTCGCCGAACCTCCCCCACATCTGCCTGGCCACTGTCTTGTGCAGTGACCAAGCCGCGTAGAGGTATCGGCCCCTGGATAACGGATCCGCCCCCGTGTTCTGGAGTCCCGGAACGTGGGAGGCTCTGACCGAAAGAAGGTGCTCGTCGCACCATAGCGTCAGCCTGTGTGCTAACGCATGCAGTTTGGTGGACCGTAGGACCCCTTGCTTGTTGATATAGCACATCGTCTGTGTACACTTCACAAAAGTCCTTGGACTTAGTGACAGTCCGAACGGAAGGACCAGATATTTGTATATCTGTCCCTTGAAGCCGAACCGCAGGAATTTTCTGTGTGGTGGGTAGATGGGAATGTGGAAATACGCGTCTCTGAGATCGAGAGTTGTATACCAGTCCCCTCGACGCATCATGAGCAGCAGAGCCTTGCTCGTGAGCATTTTGAAGCGAAACACTTTCAAATAGCCGTTCAGAGCACGTAGGTCTAGAATGGGCCGCATGCCCCCCCCTTTCTTCTTCACGAGAAAGTAGCGGGAGTAAACCCCGGCGTTGCTCCGTTCCATAGACACCACACGTATAGCCTTCTTCTCCAGCAGAGACGTTATCTCGTCCTGGAGAACCTCGGCTGACTGACCACTCGCTTGCGAAAACAGAACGCTCCCACAAGTGGGAGGTCTCCTGGCAAACTGTAGTTTGTTACCCTTCGAGGTGGTGTTCAACCCCCAAGGATGAACACCACAACGATTCCAGTCCTGTAGACAGAGGGGCCAGAGGGGTTGAAGCCAGCTCCGAACCTTTTCGTGGTAGAGCGGCGTCCCTTCCGGTCTGGCGCGTGGAAGCTGAGAGTAGGGCCATCTATAGCCATCATCACAGACCGTCACACAGCGCGGAAACCAAACCGTTTCCTGAGGTCGCCCATTTGTGGGGGACCGAGTTGGCATTGTGTAGGTGGAAGCCGGGGCAAAGCCGTCAGGCTGGGGTTAGCCACTTTCCCCTGTAGACCAGGAAACACGTGACTGGAACCGTAGACCAAGCTCGCCGGTGTCATAGGCATGTGGAAGCTGAGAATAGGGCCATCTATGGCCGTTATCACAGACCGTCACACAGCATGGAAACAGGCTGTTTCCTAAGGTCGCCCACTTGTGGGAAACCGAGGCGCGCGAAACCGTCACTTTATCTTGTAAGGTCAAGAAATACGTGGACAAGCAAGCCGCAGGCCGGGCTCGCTGATTATGGAGCTCTAGTTACGCAAGTAACCTCCATAGCGGCTTTCGAGGCTGGGTGCCTACAGTAGCCGAGTCGGCAGGCAGCCACGTTAGAGTGAGGGTCCGGGCCGAGCTATTGCACGTTGCCGAGGGACAGTCACTCTCAACTTACGGGCTGCCAGGCCACCGAGGAAGACGCCACACGCGTGTGGGAGCTGAGAATAGAGGCTATTGTTAGCCGCCATCAGAGACCATCACACAACGCGGGGTCGGGCAGCATTATCATTAACACTGCCCAGAACAACCCACCATCGCGCGCTTAGGAAGGTTGCGGGACGCGTATGTGGAGGCTGCAAAAAGGGCTATCGTTAGCGGTTTAGCAGGTACCGTCACACAACGCGGGAGCTTAAACAGAATATTGCTATATGCTGCTCAGTTCGCCCCATCGTCGCAGACCCAAAGCCACGGGGCGTGTAGGTGTGTGTCTCGGCTAGAGCGGGCTACCAGTAGCTACCGCTAATGCCGGCACCGTGTGGAAGCTAACATGAGGTTGTACACCGTTCACGGCTCTTCACACGTTCGAGACCTGTAGGTCACCGAGGGTTCGTGTGGAAGCAAAACGGGCCGTAGCTAGCCGCGTTACAGACCGTCACACTGGTAAAGAAGCCTGCTAGGCCAACACACAGAGCTAAATTAGCCATTGAGTTAGTGCTAACTTAGTAAAGAAAGCGGACTTACTGTTTAATAGAACTATGGTCACAAGAGTAACCCCCAGTTTCAATAAGCAGTTTCACAAGGTCGCCCACTTGTGGGGGACCGAGTCAGTGAGGGTCCAGGCAGGAAGTGGCATGCCGCTGCGAGCAGCCGCAGGGCCAAGAAGCGTGGACGAACGGGCCGCAGGTAGGGCCTGCCGATTATAGGGCTCGGTTACACACGTAACCTCTAGTGGCGGCCAACCGGCAGCCACGTTTAGTGAGGGTCCAGGCAGGAAGTGGCATGCCGCTGCGAGCAGCCGCCTCATCTTGTAAGGTCAAGAGAGGCGTGGGAGGACAGGTCGCAGGCAGGGCTCGCCGATTAAGGAGCCCTAGTTACGTCAGTAACCTCCGCTTCAATGGCCGCTCTTACAAGCTAAGTGCAGCGATAGCTGAGTCGCAGACCGCCACATCAGTGGGGTGCGAAGCAGCAGCCCGAGCCATCAGCCACGTAGGCGGAGGCTCCGTGGGCGAACACGCTACCTGCATGGTTCGCTGATTCATGCCACCCGGGTTACTAACAGTACCCTCGAGTTTTATTAATCAGTTTTACAGGGCTGTAAGTTTCAGACCAACACGCTGCCGTGGGCTCGAAGGGCCGCGGGACGTCGTGTGTGGAAGCTGGGGAAAGAGCTATCACTAGCTGTTCACCCAGACCGTCAACACAGCGTGAGAGCTAAACAGGCATATCACTATATGCTGTTTGAATCATCGGGGCGTCGGAGAGCGGCGCCTCCATGTCAGGGGACCAGTGCCTGGCTCCTTGTTTCAGAGCGGCAGTGTAGGCCTTCTGTGCAATAGAGGTTGCCATAGCCCAGGCAGTAGAGACACTCGTCATGCAAGTCGTCATGGGCGAGCAGGCCCTTGCAGGTCTTGCACGCCCCTTGTATGCACTGGCCGTGAGCGTCCGCCCGGGCGCGGCGGCGTTGGCGACGGGTTGTCGGGGACTCTGCCATCACACGAGGCTTAGAAGCACGTGGAAACGAAGAGCAGAGTTACAAGCAGCCACGTAGGTGGAGGCTTCGTGGGCGAACACGTTACAGGCAAGGCTCGCTGGTTCATATAACCCTGGTTACAACAGTAACTGCGAGTTTTAATCAACCAGTTTCACAAGGCTGCGCGTTTCAGATCACCACGCTGCCGCGGGCTCGAAAGGCCGCGGGACGTTGTATGTGGAGGCCCGAGAAAAGAGCTATTACTAGCTGTTAACGCAGGCCGTCAACACAAACGTGAGAGCTAAACAGAAATATTACTATATGCTGTTTAGAATACACGGCGCCACGGGCTAGAAGGCCGCGGGGCGTTGTATGTGGAGGGCGAGAAAAGAGCTATTATTAGCTGTTAATGCAGGCCGTCAAACAGACGTGAGAGCTAAGCAGAAATATTACTATATTTCGTGCAGCTCGCCACGCCGTCACGGGCTTCGGGGCCGCGGGACGTGCGTGTGCTGTGTCGGCTACACTAGCTGTTAAAGCAGGCCGTCAACACAGACGTGAGAGCTAAGCAGAAATATTACTATATTTTATGCAGCTCACCACGCCGTCACGGGCTTCGGGGCCGCGGGACGTGCGTGTGCTGTGTCGGTTACACTAGCTGTTAAAGCAGGCCGTCAACACAGACGTGAGAGCTAAGCAGAGATATTACTATATCTTGTGCAGCTCACCACGCCGTCACGGGCTTCGGGGCCGCGGGACGTGCGTGTGCTGTGTCGGCTACACTAGCTGTTAAGCAGGCCGTCAACACAGACGTGAGAGCTAAGCAGAAATATTACCATATTTTGTGCAGCTCACCACGCCGTCACGGGCTTCGGGGCCGCGGGACGTGCGTGCGCTGTGTCGGCTACACTAGCTGTTAAGCAGGCCGTCAACACAGACGTGAGAGCTAAGCAGAAATATTACTATATTTCGTGCAGCTCACCACGCCGTCACGGGCTTCGGGGCCGCGGGACGTGCGTGTGCTGTGTCGGCTACAGCGGGCTATGGTAGCAGCCACCGATGCCGGCACACGTGTGGAAACTAGCAAAGGGTCGAGACCGTTTCTAGCCCGTCACACGTTCGGGACCTTAAGTCACCGAAGTTTGTGTGGAAGCAAAAACACGCTATTGTTAGCCGTGTCAAAGACCGTCACACGGGTAAAGAAACTTAGCAGGGCTCGAGCCACCACACAAGTTACATTACCCACCAAGTTATTATTAACCTTGGTTAAGGAAAACGGACTTACCGTTTTTCTTTACTTCTCGAAGCCTCTAGGAAAGCAGTTTCCGCGGTACCGAGAAGTTTTCTCGTCCTTATGGAAATAACTCAGATGCTAAACCTTAGGGAGACTTCGCTTGCGCTGTGTTACACACATGAGAAGAAACAAATGAATGGAGACTAAGGGACGTTGACGCGCTTTTATACTAGCGCACCGGTGGGCGGTTCTCAACGTCATCACGTCTCAAAGTCCCAGCCAAAATTGTCTGTGAGTTTATATAATGCTTCTGTGTTTACGCTAGGGGGCGCAAACTCCCATAAGTGAGCAGCCTTGCTAAGCTGATTAATATAACTGGCACTGCATCCCAGTTACCTTGCACATATATGGACATATGTTAACTGGTAAGATAAGGAACTTTGTCAGTTCCAGCAGACTGTCCTTATAGGTGATGGCAGCAGACTTCCCTATGAGGTCTTCCTCACGTTCCACCCTGAGTGGTCTGGGGAAATGTAGTGGTATAGTGTCCGCTGATGGCAACGGTGGATCCTCTGCGTCATCTGGGATGTCATGAACCGTTTCCTCCGACCCGATCACCGGCAAATCGTGGATGCACGGACAGTTCTTCAGTTTACCACCAGTCCTGTCAGTGAATGAAAAAAAAAGTCAGTCAACACACACACATATGTATACCTGCCACAGTAATTGCCGGACATCTATAGTATCTGTGAGTAAATTGCTAAATATTACTAAAGTATGCAGTGTTGCATGATATACCGAATACAAAGTCCAGGAATGTACTCTTCATCAGAGGTGTCGCTGTCAGGAGTAGACTCAGAATCCTGGAAGTCCTCATCAGACTCTTCATCTTCCCAGTCAGACTCTTCGTCTTCCCAGTCAATACTGTCAAGTAGCCAATTTGCAATAAAAATCCGAACCCAATAACTGAATGCCATCAGCCAATATTAACAACATTAAACATAGGGTTACCGTAACTTACATGCAGTTCCTCAGATCATTAACCTCCTCAATGTCCATGTCCAAGGCTGGATCCTCCTGCACACTCATGTCATGTAAGCTAAATAGAAATGTAACAATGTCACATATGCCTTCTAAAGTATAAAGAGCACGGCATAACGTAAAACATATATCCTACACATCAATAACAAACAATGCAACTAGTGCTACGTAGCAAGTACATAGCAAATATAATCACAATTATTTGTACCTCTCCTCCAGGCTCATGATTTCCGATGCTGAGACAGTGTCGTCTTCACCTCTGCCTGGGAAATGATGCTGCCTTTAAAACGTGTCAACATTATGATTTACATAATCATTTGGCAGTTGCCAGTCTGCTTCATTGATTCAAGTGTCTGGATAAAAATCAACAGTAGCATGTGTGAAGTTTTAGTGAATGCAGATTTGTTTGTTTGTATAATACTCACTGGATAGGGGAAAGTAAATGAAAGGGAATTGGGACAACAGGGGCTGATGTCAAGCGTGCCTTCTTCTTCCGAGGTGTGGAAACCGGCTGCCGTACACTTTGAGCATAGTACCTGTGTATTATCAACATTACAATCATATTAGTAGAAAACATCATATGGTGTGTACACGGCACAATAGTTTAATTGCTGGCCAGATGACACACCACACACAAATTGAGCGTTTGCTTTAGTTTATTCAACACCCCAGTCCATGTCATATCTCTTGCGTCTGTCCCATTTGTACCAATATTTACCCCGAGGATTTTTACTGAACCCTCAGCTACTTTAAATGGAATTTCACAAGCACTGTCTTTCATCTTTCCCACATACATGATTTCTGACTTATCCACATTTATTTTTGCACCTGCTGCCTTCCCATACATATACTTATTTTCACACTTTCAATGTCCCTCACTGTGACTGTTGTGTCGTCCGCGTATTGATGTATTACACTAAATCCCCCTCCTGGGATGTCTATGCCTCTTATTATTTTGTCCCCCTTAATTAGAGCAGCCAGAGGCTCCACAGAAATACTATACAGAATGGCCGATAAGGGGAAGCCTTGCCTCACTGATCTTTCCAATGGAAAGGTGTTGGTCAGCACTCCATTGCATTTTACACAGCTTTTGGCGTTTTTGTATAGCAGCTCTATCCATGCTATCATTCTTTTCCCAAACCCAAACCTCTCCATTGTTTTAAACAAAAATGTGTGGTTTACTCTATCGAATGCCTTGTTTAAATCCAGGTTCAGAGCAATTCCCCCTATTTCATCATTTTCCATTATGGTGTACCACATCTCTAATTGTACAAACTGTATCAGTTATATCTCTTCCTGGGACACTGTACGCTTGTGTAGGTGCAATAATACCTCCCAGTACCTTCTTTATCCTGTTTGCCAACACTTTTGCAATGATTTTGTATTCAACAGGCTTAAAGGTCTATAATTTTCCAACCTCAATTTACTTCCACGTTTTTTGTATAATATAGTCACCACACCCAGAGTCATTGATTCAGGAACTACTTGTTCTTTTTCTATGCACTTATACACTTTTAGTAAGATGGGTGCTAGGGTGTCTTCAAAAGCTTTATAGAATTCACTAGGCAGTCCATCAGACCCTGGACTCTTATTTGATTTACTGCTTTTTATAGCATCTTTAATTTATGTTATTGAAATGTCTTCCTCACATGTTGTCATCTCACTTTCAGATATTTCATTCACTGTCCATTTCTTCTTTTTTGAATAAATTCCTGTAAAATGTTTCAGCCGTCTCTAGTACTCCAACCAGGTCATTAACCCGTTCACCTTTTTCATTGTCTGCTTTTGTTTTTCCATGCTCAAAAAGAAGCTGGTGCATTTCTCTCCTTCTATTGCATATTGCGCTTTGCTTCTTATAATTTCCCCTTGACACTTAATTTTTTCATGTTCATACATTTCATTCTGAAGCTTAAAAAAAACCTCCAGGTTATGTTGTGGGTCTCTTTCTATCTTTTCAAGCTCATTTTCTATTTTTTCCCTAAGTTCTTCTTCTTTTCTCTCCCTCATAAACTTCCTCTGCTTCGAGTATTTAATACTGATCACCTTTATGTTTCCTTCTGACTCCCACCACCGCCCACATCCTCTTCCATTAAATGTTCAGACTCCTCCCTTTTACATATTTCATAATCACATCCTTGTATCTTTCCTCTTTTAACAGACTGGTATTCAGACACCATAGTCCTCCCCCCTGTACCCATATCCAGTGAAAAGGAGAAGACTGCATGGTCACTCACTGTTGTGTATTTATACTTTGCATTTCTACTGTATTCCATAATGCTTTATTTTACTAGACACCTGTCTATCCTGCTTTGTCTCATTTCTCCTAAATACTACTTGTCTTCTGGAAAACTCTCTTTCTTGGGGATGTTCTTCTCTCCATAGATCTATGAGCTTGTTTTCTGCCATATTTTCTAATAGAACTTTTCTTGATGAGTCATGTCTAAACCTGGCGCTGCTTGAGGCATCTAGTCTATCACACCAGACATTGTAATCTCCTATAATTATGCAGTTTCCTGTACATAATGGCTTCAATTGGTTAAAGAACGCCCCCCTCCTATCATTTTCCACATTTGGCGCGTATATGTTAATCAACTTAAATGTCACTTTCATGTATTCAAATTCCAAAATAATAATTCTCCCATTTGTGGCATTGCGAATGTGCCTGATGTTGTCCACACTTCCCTCTTTTACCAAAACAGCAACACCACATGACACATTAGTCCCATTATTGGCATACATCACCCCTTTCCATTGTTTTTTACATTTCTCCATGATTTCTTTATCCCAATTAGTCTCTTGCAGACATATGATATCAGAATTGCACCACCACCTGTTTAAACTTTGAACTGCTCCTCAACCCATTTGTATTAAAATATGTTACCTTCAACATTAGGCTTAGGAGCGTTAATGTGTGCACCCAGACTTTCATACCTTCTGTCTCCTGTTATCTTTCCTCTTCTTCCCTTTATTCTTTGATTTTCTCCTTTCAACCGCAGAGATCGCTTCTTTCAGGTCTTTTGGGGTCATGTTGTCGATTCCCCTGGCAACCTCTTCGTCTCCGCTGTCTCTTTGTGTTTCGTCTGGGTCAATGTCTCCCATTTCGTTGTCCCATGTCGATGTCGATGTCTTGGGGGGCTCTTTCTCCTCCGACCCAGTGCTTCTCTCTTTGTCCTCTCCATCGGCCCCGACAGCGGCCTCTCCATCTCTCCTCTCTTTGCTGCCTCCTCGATGTTTCGTGCCCTCCGGGGTCTTCAAATGGTCTCGGCCTGGTGGATGCACCCGTTGGGCACATGCCCCCACGCCGTTTCCACTCTTCCCCCCGTCAGACACTTCTCTCTCCATGACTGCGTCATCAAGGCTGCACCCAATGTTGTCCTGCTCCCTATCTGCATTCACCTGGGTGTGATTTGTCGTATCCTCCTTTCCCGCGTCGTCCTCATCTTCATCGCTGTCGCCATCACCTTCCTCCTCTTTCTCTTCATCCTCCTCCTCCCCCTCTTCCATTTCATCTCCAGGGTCAGAGGGGTCGCAATTTGCCTCCTTGTTGCAGAAAGCTCTTATTTCTTTGCATTGCTGGCAACGACCTCATTGGGGGCACTCTCTCGCGTAGTGGCCTTGCCTCCTACATTTGTGGCATTTAAATTCCGGGCACTCGATCAGAATATGTCCTGGCTGTATGCATAGCCTACATACTTTGACCTGTCTGTCATGTATGCAGCGGAAATATTCGTCCCCCTCCAGTGTCTCAAGTTTTGTGGAGTACGGCAAAGATTTCACGTATTCATTGAACTTCACTTTCACAAATCTTGTGCCATCTGCAATGTCTGTTCCCTTCCAGAGCTTGCTTTTTATGGGTGAGACAGCAGTTACCCCCCACTCAGTCAGTTTGTTTATGATTTTCTCATCTTCAATGTAGGTTGGGAGACTCATAAATGATACAACCATTTCATCACTGGACAGTTCTTTTGCCATTATGCTGCTTTTTTATCTTAAAGCCATCCATGAGTCTCTGTTTACCTTTTTCTGATGCCATGGTGATTTCATATTTCTTCTGTGCCTTGAAGCGACATCCAATCACATTTCCACATGCCACTTTTAGGCCTCTCAGTAGATCCATCATTGTTATGAATTCATCTCCAATAATCTCCACTCCAACTGTCAGTTTTCTCTCAAAGGGATGATCCTTGCCACTGACAGCCATGTTGTCTTCTCCAGCCTGTGCTGTTTTCAGTGCCATTGTTAGTATTTTTCTTTTCCTTTTTCTGCCTGAAAACACACTATGGTGACACTATGGCTGCGCACACAGCTGCTGCGGCTCAGTGCTCTCCCGGTCGGTGCTTTGTATGGCTTGTTGTGTATTTGTTGTTTGTTCTATGTACTTTTTGTGAAGCGTACAACACATACAGCCGGCAGGATCTCCTTAGGATAGGAGTTTGCAACAAGCGGAGTGTTACAGCCGAGTTTCACCGCTTGCACAACACACCGGCGGACATCGCAAGGAGCCCCGGCTCCGTATGGTTTACTATCCCCGCCGGGAGGAGGCGAAGGCGGCGCGGAGAGAGGAGGCAGAAGCGGGGCTGCAGGGCTGGCGTGCTAGTCAGGCTACGGAGGCAGCCGCTCAAACCACCGCTTCCCAGTCTTTTCATCACAAACGCCAGATCCCTCGCTAACAAGATGGATGAATTGAGGCTACAGACTTCAGCGAACAAAACCGTGAAGGACTGTTGCATCATGTTGATCACGGAGACTTGGCTTCACTCACTCATACCGGACTCCGCTATCGAGATGACAGGCTACACCGCACAGCGTCATGACAGGACGGAGAACTCGGGTAAGAGCAAAGGAGGGGGGCTCTGTATGTACGTCAATAACAACTGGTGTACAAATACAGTGATTGTAGACAGTCACTGCTGCCCGAACCTGGAGTATGTGACTGTGAAATGCAGACCCTTCTACTTGCCTAGAGAGTTTACCGTTGTCATGACAACAGCTGTTTACATTCCACCGGATGCTAATGCTAGCGCGGCTATCGGACAGTTACATGGCAGCATTAGCAGCCAGATGAGCAGACATCCTGACGCTGTACACATCGTAGCGGGGGACTTTAACCAGGCGGATTTAAAAGCAGCACTCCCCAAATTCCACCAGCATGTTAAATGTGCTACGAGAGGAGCTAACACTCTGGATAAGGTCTACTCTAACATCAAACTTGGCTACAGGGCAAAACAACTACCGCACCTGGGCAAGTCTGACCATATGTCCCTGCTTTTAATTCCTGCATATGCCCCCCGAAGGAAAACTGCCCCCACCATTACAAAAACTGTCAAAACTTGGCCTGAGGATGCCTCTGAGCAGCTGCAGGACTGCTTCGACAGGACCAACTGGGATGTTTTTGAACACCAGGACCTGAATGTGTTCACAGACAGTGTTCTGTGCTATATTAAAAATTGTACAGACAATGTCACAGTGGACAAACGCATCCGGGTCTACCCCAACCAGAAGCCCTGGATGACCAGGGAGGTCCAGCGGCTGCTGAAGGAGAGGAACACCGCCTTCAGGTCCGAGGGTAGGGCTAATTACAGCACAGCCCGAACGAACCTGAGGAGAGGCATCAGAGAGGCCAAGGCCGACTACAGGAGGAAGATCGAGGACCATCTGGACAGCAACAACAGCAGGCAGGTGTGGCAGGGAGTCCAGCATCTTACCAACTACAGGACTACCGTCGGAGCTGTCGAGGGGGACGTCTCGTTGGCAGAGGAGCTAAACATCTTCTTTGCCCGCTTTGAGGCAGAGCCACCGGAGGCAGCAACGTCACACCCCACGGTCCACAGCAGCTTCACCTTCACAGTGGAGGAGCACGAGGTGAGGCGCACGCTGCGGGCCATCAACCCGAGGAAGGCTGCGGGTCCTGACGGCGTCACTGGACGTGTACTGAAGGACTGCGCGGACCAGCTGGCTGGGGTCTTCACCAGGATCTTCAACCAGTCCCTCGCCCAGTCCACTGTCCCACTCTGTCTGAAATCCTCCACCATAGTCCCCCTGCCCAAGAAGCGCAACATCTCCAGTCTAAATGACTACCGGCCAGTCGCACTCACACCAGTGGTGATGAAGTGCTTTGAGAAGCTGGTCCGGGGTCACATCACATCACTCCTGCCCCGTGGCTTTGACCCCCACCAGTTCGCTTACAGGGCAAATAGATCCACAGAGGACGCCGTAGCCACAGCCCTCCATGCTGCACTGTCCCACCTGGAGCAGCAGGGGAGCTACGCGCGGATGCTCTTTGTGGACTTTAGCTCTGCTTTCAACACCATCCTCCCCAACAGACTGGTGGACGTACTGGGAGAACTGGGTTTTCCACATAACACCTGCATGTGGATCAAGAGCTTTCTGTCTGGTCGCAGTCAGAGGGTGAGAGTGGGACAGCATCTATCAACGTCCCTCAGCCTCAGTACCGGCTCCCCACAGGGCTGTGTGCTGAGCCCGCTGCTCTACACCCTCTACACTCACCAATGTACCCCCGCCCACCGCAGCAACACCTTGGTGAAGTTCGCGGATGACACCACCGTAGTAGGGCTCATCTCCAAGGGAGATGAGTCTGCCTACAGGGATGAGGTAGTGCAGCTGACAGACTGGTGCAGAGAAAACAATCTGCTCTTGAACACGTCCAAGACCCAGGAGCTGGTCATAGACTACAGGAGGAAAAAAACTGTCATTCCACCCCTGTTCATAAATGGGGACTGTGTGGAGAGGGTGTCCTCTTGCCGGTTTCTAGGAGTCCACATGGAGGAGGGCTTGACCTGGAGCACAAACACCTCTGAGCTGCTGAAGAAGGCCCAGCAGCGACTCTACTTCCTGAGGGTGCTCAGGGGGAACAACATCACACAGAGACTGCTGGTGTCGTTCTATCGGTGCTCCCTAGAGAGCATACTGACGTACTGTATATGTGTGTGGTACACCAGCTGTACAGTGGCGCAGAGGAAAAAGCTCCAGGGGGTCATAAATACAGCACAGAAGATCGTTGGCTGCCCTCTCCCCACACTGGAAGAACTACACAGAGACCGCTGTCATAAAAAAACTCTGAACATTATGACAGACACTTCCCACCCCGCTCACTCACTGTTTGAACTGCTGCCATCAGGCAGACGGTACAGAGTGATCAAGTCCAAGACCAACAGATTCAGTAATAGCTTCTATCCCACAGCGGTAGTTGCACTCAATGCTGCTAAAAAATGATCTGTTACTGCGACACTTTTAGGTTTTTTTTTCTGCTATCTTAAAGTACAATAAGGGTTTGTTGTTGTGCGATAGTAGATGGAATTACATGTTTGTGCATTATGCTGCTGGGGTTGTGCAATAACAAGAAGTCATGTGTGTTTTGTTTTTAGCTTGTATAGGTTGTTTGTGATATAATGCACTGATTGGTTGGCACTTTTAATTTCGTTGTACACGTTGCAATGACAAATAAAGATCTATCTATCTATAAAAGCTTAGAGCACCTGGTATCAGAGTCCTGCAACGGGTCGGATACCCGTGATTCCCCGTGGGTACCCGTGTTTGACGGGTAGGAACGGGCGGGTGAATATACCTTTATAAATGAACGGGTCCGGGTACGGGTAGAACGCAACGCAGCGCGGGCGGGTAGCCTTTTTGCTTTGCAATACCCGTGTAAAGTTGTAAACGTTTTGTGATAATCTGAGCAATGTTTCCGCCCAAAGAAAGCTGCTTAAGTGACTTAAATTAAGCACTGTGCGTGTGTGAGCAGCAGCGCCAGCATGACACACCCACAGAAACAAACATAAACGCGCATGATGCTACTACTACCTGCTAGACACACCCACGAAACGACAACAAAGAAAAGAAGTGAACAAACAAACATGGACGAAACGGCGAAGAAAGCTATCGCATCAAAGTTTAGGCACGGTGATTATGAAATTGTTAACAACAATTCCCCAAGGGCCAAGTCGGACGTATGGGAAAAGTTTGGTTTGGTTCAAGACGAAGAAAACAACATAGTTATTGGCTGTGCCGTCTGCAAGGCATGCAAAAAAGTGCTAAGCTACGAAAGCCGCAAGCTGGGCACTTCTTCACTCAAAAAGCATTTGGAAACCTGCCCTGGGCTGCCAGGCGGTTCGACTTCACTTGATAGGTTCCTACACAACAGCGGAGAAGGCCGTCTACCGCCACAACGAGATGACAAGGACGCCATAACAAAGTTAGCAGTGGAGTTTGTGGCTCTGGATGTGAGGTCATTTGAAACTGTTAATGGGGAAGGATTCAAAGCCATAGCACAAGGCTTGATTGATGTCGGGGCCCGGAGTGGCAGGGTTGACGCCACAAAGCTTCTGCCTGATCCAACTACAGTGTCACGAAATCTGAAAAAGTGTGCAATGGTATTCGGGATAAACTAATTCCGATTATGAGGACGCAACTGACTGAAAGCAACGCCGCAGCAACACTGGATATGTGGACCGATGACTACAAAAAAGTTGCCTATCTTTGTGTGACTTTACATTACATCAACACAAAATGGGAGCTGAAGGAACGGGTGCTTTGCACTGCTGAATGGGACAGTACTTTGCGCAAAACGGGAGAGCACCTGAGAGCATCAACTCAACAGATACTTCGCAAGTTCAACCTGGGGGAGTTCTACAACAAACTGGTGTATGTGACTGACAGAGGCTCAAACATAGTGGCAGCACTGTCTGCTGTAACTAGGCTTAGTTGCGGGGCACACATCTTGAGCACTGTCCTGCACACCACCCTTGGAAAACGAGCGGATGATGACCTCTTTTATGATGATGTGGCTACTCTCATCGATGCCGCCAAGTCCCTTGTGACTTATTTTAAGCACACCAACCTCCAGAGTCGCATGACGAAAACACTGAAAGCATCCGTCGAGACACGCTGGAATTCCCTCCACACAATGCTGGATTCAATCCACAGCCAGTATGACGAAGTTGTTGCTCTTCTAGAGGAGCGAGGGGAACAACAAGACGTTCTGGGTGACATTGTTGCCTTTTTGTCACGTTTCAGGGACGCCACAAAGGCCCTGGAGGCATCCAAAACACCTACACTTCACCTGACTGCTGTGTGGTTGGAGCGGCTGAAAACTCACCTGGAACCGGTTGCTACTGACGGCGTTGAAATGAAGTCAATGAAGAGAAAATGCCTCAGAATCCTGACCAATAAACTCGAGTTAAACCTCCTGCACAAGCTGGCTTTGTTCCTGCATCCCAAACTGAAAAGCATGAAGCTGCTGCCAGACCAGGCTGATGTGGTTTCTGTTCACGGAGAAGCACGGCGTCTTGTTCAAGGTAAGATATTATTATTATTATTATTATTATTATTATTTATTTTAACTACAGTTCCCTGGCGTTATAACTTAACGAGTAAGCTTTCAATGTATTTTATTTGTTGTCCTGGTTTTCTTTTCTTTCTTTTTAGCCTTTTAATATAGCATTGATCTTAATTTTCATTTTCTTTATTTCTTTAATATACTGTAGAACTGAAGGATAATGACGACGGAATCCCACCGGGCCAGCAGCAGGCCGAGGCTGACGCCGGCGCTGACCAGCAGCAAAGAGACCTCGTCAAGATCGAGATGATTTAGCAGACGTGGAGGATTCCAGTGATGAAGAGGACGACCAACCTGTCGACGAAGTTACAGTCTACATCGAACTCAAGTCACCGAAGGAGAAAGACGGCTTCAACGTCTTGTCTTGGTGGAAGGAGCATACGAAAGAGTTTCCTAACTTGTCGATGATAGTGCGGAATGTACTTTGCATCCCAGCTTCGAGCGCAGCCAGTGAAAGAGACTTCTCTACTGCAGGATTTGTGATCCAAGAACGGAGAACCCAGCTTAACCCAGACACTGTGGACGACATTCTTTTCCTGCACAGCAACCTTAGGGTCAAGGATTAAATGCCATCATATTGTGACTGAGACTGAGTGAGTACTATAACTATACTGGTCTAGTTGTGCCGGCGCCCGGCTGTGAAAAAAAAAGAAAGTGACGCACAGGCCCAGGGCAGGCAGGCCCATGTTCATTTTTCATTCAGTTTGGATTTACTGCTACAGTAAAAATTTAAGCTATTATCTGTTGAGTGGCTATAGTTTGTGTTCTGTTTTTGTGTTAAATAATGCAAATTGCAAGTACATTACAGTACAAATAAAGTACTTTGAAATCGAGTGACCGTTTTTTGTAGCCTATTTATTTCATGTAATAATCACGGGTAACGGGTCGGATAACGGGTCAATTTTTTGACGGTCGGGTCTGGTTTCGAGTTTTATATAAATCACGGGTAACGGGCGGGTAGCAGAACTGATGATTGACGGTTGGGTCGGGAACGGGTATCGAAAATTGGACCCGTGCAGGACTCTGCCTGGTATTGCCAGGCGGTCTCCCATCCAAGTACTAAGCAGGCCCGACCCTGCTTAGCTTCCGAGATCGGAACGAGATCGGGCGTGTTCAGGGTGGTATGGCCTTAAACAAAGGCAGTGGTGGCCGGTACGTCCCATGTACAGCAGATGGCAGTAGCCAATGCGCTAAAGAAAAGCTTACAGCACCTGGTATTCCCAGGCGGTCTCCCATCCAAGTACTAAAGAGGCCCGACCCTGCTTAGCTTCCAAGATCGGACGAGATCAGGCGTGTTGAGGGTGGTATGGCCGTAAGCAAAGGCAGTGGTGGCCGGTACGGCCCATGTACAGCAGATGGCAGCAGCCAATGCGCTAATAAAAAGCTTACAGCACCTGGTATTCCCAGGCGGTCTCCCATCCAAATACTAACCAGGCCCGACCCTGCTTAGCTTCCGAGATCGGACGTGTTCAGGGTGGTATGGCCGTAAGCAAAGGCAGCGGTGGCCGGTACGGCCCATGTACAGCAGATGGCAGCAGCCAATGCGCTAATGAAAAGCTTACAGCACCTGGTATTACATTGTGAAGGTTCTGCGGGGGGGAGCTTAAGAGTGGGTGCCGGGTTCGGATGGAGAGAGTGCCGGGTCGTGGGTTTAGCTGGCTGTCGGGCCTGGCACCCCGGTGGGGGCCCGAGGCTTCCTGGGTCCGAGTGGAGAGCCGGGCAATTGGGGCTGTGGTTTAATGATGTGGGCGTGGCCTATGCACTTGCCCTGCATATATTCCAAGATCGGTCGTTTCCAGGGTGGTATGGTCGTAAGCAGCAGCACGTAGGGCTCCTCTCCAGCACTATCCGCATGTTTTCAACACTTAATCAGGGGAGAGCGCGAACGCAGTCCCCCACTACCAGAAATTGTGCAGTCGAGATTCCCACATTTGGGGAATTCGCCCGGGTCAGCAAAGCACGGCGTGCAATGGCTGAGCCTCACCGAGGGTGAACCACTTTTCACTTTTTCACTTTTTAGACTCTTTATTTGATTCATTCACAAAGTTACAGGTATTTCAAAAACAAAACATGTTCAATTGTTCATAATATCATCCCTAGTAGCATGTCAATAATAAAACACATACATATTTACATGTCATGTTCACATTGCATCTTTCAATATGTCGTGTACAAACCCATTTCCCACTTTCCACAATTCTGCTATTTCCCTGTTTTCAAATTCTGTTTTATCTTTGAGAATGTAATCTCGTGCTATAGTCACTGCAAGTTTTGCTACTGTCTCTGGTGGCATACTGAACTTCTTGAAAACAAATACATTCCTGCATTTCCATATGGCTTCCTTTGTACAGTTAATAACGGCCCACCATCTTAACCATTTCGCACTGTCTTTGCAATGTAGTTCGCCATACATGACATCGTTAACAGTGGGGTCCCTATAGAGGTCCTTCAACCAGGGCTCCCCACACCCTCTGAGAATGCTGGCAGAACCAAAACAAATGACGTACATTTTCATCAACATTACAGTTCACTCTGGGGCATTTGCTGCTTCCAGAGCACCTTCTCGCATGCAGAAAGGCTCTGGTGGGCAGGCAGTTGTGCACTGCACTCCAGGCCACATCCTTTTGTACATTCAACAGGTATTTTGAGTTAACATCTTTCCAGACTTGAACACATTCCGTTCCAATTAAGATGCCAACTGGCAACTGGCAAGTCTAGTTGTTTGTGGTGACAGTCTCATTTCCACCATAGCCCTGTTCACCTTGCCTATTGAATTTCCACACCCAAACAGTGTAATTGCCTTCTCATAAACTTGTGGTCTAGTTTCTGCATGCGGTGTGTCTAAAGTGGTTCTCTTCCTACCTCACCGACCGGACCTACCAGGTTTCCTGGAAAGGTCTGTTATCATCCCCCCGAACCCTCCAAACTGGGGTCCCACAGGGATCGGTACTTGGTCCCCTCCTTTTCTCACTGTACACTAAATCCCTTGGCACTATCATCTCTGCTCACAATATATCCTATCACTGCTACGCCGATGACACACAACTGTTTCTATCCTTCCCCCCCTCTGCCACTCAGGTGGAAGAGCGCATCACTGCATGCCTGGCTGACATCTCACAGTGGATGTCCTCCAACCACCTCAAACTGAACCCAGACAAGACTGAGCTTCTCTTCTTCCCAGCTAAGTCCTGCCCTATGCGGGAGCTAACTATCTCCATAGACAACGCCCTGGTAACGTCTGTCCCAACAGCCAGGAATCTTGGTGTTGTCCTGGACAGTCAGCTCTCGTTCAAAACTCACATCACAGCTGTCACTCGATCCTGTAGGTTCACACTCTATAACATACGACGAATTAGACCGTTCCTCACCCAGGAATCAGCCCAGCTCCTAATCCAGACAACAGTCTTGTCAAAACTTGACTATTGTAACTCCCTCCTTACTGGCCTGCCAGCATGTGCACTTAAGCCTCTCCAGCTGATCCAAAATGCTGCAGCTCGCTTGGTCTTCAACCAGCCAAAATTCTCACATGTCTCCCCCCTGCTCCGCTCCCTCCACTGGCTCCCGGTCGCTGCCCGCACAGAATACAAAACTCTGATGCTGGCATTCAAAGCAACCAAAGGTATGGCTCCCCCATATCTTGCAAGTATGATCGAACCCTACAAACCCTCCCGCTCACTCAGATCAGCCAACACAGGGAAGCTGGAAGTACCCTCACTAAAAACGCCGGGACAACGCTCCACACGTCCCAAACTCTTCTCCCTTCTGGCTCCAAAAACTGTGGAATGCACTTCCCATTGCAGTCAGAACTGCAGCATCACTCCCAATCTTCCGCCGTAGTCTGAAAACCCACCTTTTCAGACTCCATCATGGCCCATAGCACTTACCCCACCCCCTTAGATAGCAATTCTGTAGACTTAGATAGCATTTGATACAGACTTATAGCATGTTATGTAGACAGCATAAGTGCATTGTATGTAGTCATAGCACGTCATAGTACATATGTGTAGCATAGTAGTATAGATGTATAGCTTATATGTATAGTTTCATTATAGATATTCCACTGTTACTTTCTTAGCTACGCATGTTTCATGATAAATGTCTTTATGTGATGTATTCCCATGCTTTTTGTTCTTGCTTAATGTAAGTCGCTCTGGATTAAGAGCGTCTGCTAAATGCCTAAATTGTAAATTGTAAATTGTCTAGTGGTAATCTTTTCCCTAATCTACTTGAAATGATTTGCCCCACCCAAAACTTTGCGAAATTAGACCATAGACTTGTATTACTGTCCATTAAAACAGAGTTCATAATAGGGGTTAAAAACAAGGCTTCTAGTTTTGTAGCAAGCTCTGGCACTGCTTCCCCCCCCTTTTCGTTGGGTCGGTACATGATTTCCCTTTTGACTCTCTCCTGCTGAGAGCCCCATATGAATTGGAACACTGCCCTTCTTAGTGCTGTAAGGAATTCCCTAGGCACCGGCAGGGTGGCAGCCAAATATGTTAGGGAGGCATAAATGTCAGCTTTGACCACCAGGACTTTGCCTGTCATGGTGAGCTCTCTATCTTCTCATCTCAACAATTTTCCTTTTATAATTGGGAGTCGGGACTCCCAATTAACTTTTGTCATCCTTTCCGATCTCAATTCCCAAAACTTTGATTCTTTCTTTTTGCTCTTTTAGGCCCAAATCTAACTTGTTCTCATGCCAATTTATGTACAAGCATTCACTTTTAGCTCTATTGAGCTTGGCCCCTGATGCTCTGGAAAAACAGTCACTCCATCCGAGGGCCTTGACAACTGAGCTGTTATCTTTACATAGGATATTCATGTCATCCATGTACAGGGTCAGCTTGGCCTCCCTGCCCCTGCTGCCTGGAACAAGAAGACCTTGGATGGAGTGATCTTGGCGTATGGCACAAGCCAGAGGCTCCATGGCCAAAATGAAGAGGACCACGGACAGTGGGCAACCTTGTCTGACCCCTGACTGTACCTTGAAGGTGTTTGTGCTATTACCGTGTATTACCACTCTACTAGTGCACTCATTGTACAATAGGTCTATCCAGGCCCTTATTTTAGGTCCAAAACCAAAAGCAACCAAAAGCAACCAAAAGCAACCAAAAGCAACCAAAAGCAACCAAAAGCAGAGGATGAACCGACCTTCGTGATCATGGTGTCTCCCCTGCCAGGTAAGTATGAGTTGTACATGCTGGCCATAGAGGAAAGCACTCATCCACATACCAGTCGCCTGCCGGTCAGACAACGACTAGTCCCCTCCACGTGGGCGTAACAATGGCCTCTTTGCGGTACCCAACAGCCATGTCTTAGGCCTGGGCTACACGTACTCAATCTTTAATAAAACGGATATTTTCGTACTCCGTTGTCGTATGGACAGGGGCCCATACGACAAAGATATCTGTGTCCACACATACAACCCAAAACGATCATTTTTGACTCCAACAAGCATGCCATGCCAGTAGGTGGCGATAAGAAATATGTAACGCAATAGAAAAATGTTCTGAGCATGCGCGGTGAGCTGGTTTCCCAATAAATCCCCCCACGTAACTCGGTAGTACGTGCAGACAGGGCTCCGTCTAGTGAGCAACTTTAGAACTCACATTCTAATAGAAACAGAAACTCAGCTTTGCCAGCTGTCTCGCTAGCCTAGTGTACTACTACGCACACTTGTAATATATGCTTTGCTTCGCTTCGCTTCGCTGGTTCGCGCCCCACTGCCGCCACTGTTTTTACAACCGCAGACTTTTTAATAGTTTTTGGATTTTGGATTAAGGTTGCATTATAAAGACTGGATTAAGGTTGGTGAAGGATGTGTTGCTCCCCTGCTTGCATACATAACCGCAAGCAGGGGAGCAACGCATCCTTCACCAACCTTAATCCAAAAACTATTAAAAAGTATGCGGTTGTAAAAACAGTGGTGGCAGTGGGGCGCGAACCAGCGAAGCAAATATTACAAGTCGGGGAAGTAGTCCGCGGCTAGCAAGGCAGCTATGCTTGTGTTTCTTCATGACTCCCCTAGATGGCATTAACATCCAAGCTATTTCTCATAATTGATTGAAATTAGGCCTATTCATTTTAGATACATGATTTCAGCAGAATGGGGTTTGTGTTTATATTAGAATGTGAGGCTGCGCTGCCATCGTGTTTGTTGTCGTTTCTATGGTAACCTCGCGTTCACCCTGGAAGTTGTTCGTTTTTCAATCCATGAACTGATGCGCATGCTCAGTGTTAAAAGCAACAACGAACATGCGCGACTAGGGAGGTGACGTCATCCTTCCTCAAAAACTCCGTTTTGCATGACTACACAGCTCCACCATCCGGATCTTTTCGAAAATCTCCACTTATTTATCCGTTGCCAAAAACCTCCGTTTGAGTGGCCGAAAACGCCGTTTGCGTCTGGCTGAAAGGCCCAAACGCACATAGAAATGTGCGTTTGCAAAAACACCCAGAGTCGTGTAGCCCAGGCCTTAAGCACACATAACAAGACACAGTGGCACTATGTGAGCTTGTAGATCTTAACACTTTGACACATATTGAAAACCTTCGATACTATTAGTTAAAGCGCTCACACCTATTTGCACTCAGACAACCAAGCGCACCACTGTGCTCCCTGTCATTTTCTTCAACAGCTGAGCTGGCCTTGTCCGATGGGCAAGGCCTTCCAAAAATAGGCATAACTCATCAACGTCCCTCTCCACGGAAGTCTTTAGTAAAAGGCGAAAGGCTTATTCGTCATGAAGAGAGACCCGAGTAATTCTACCCGCTTGCCACGGTGGCCGGCGAAGCCTCTAGCCTATGCGCTTGCCCTGCTTATATTCCAAGATCGGTCGTTTCCAGGGTGATATGATCGTAAGCAGCAGCCCGTAGGGCTCCTCTCCAGCACTATCCACATGTTTTCAACACTTAATCAGGGGAGAGCGCGAACGCAGTCCCCCACTACCAGAAATTGTGCAGTCGAGATTCCCACATTTGGGGAATTCCCCCTGGGTCAGCAAAGCACGGCGTGCAATGGCTGAGCCTCGCCGAGGGTGAACCGACCTTCGTGATCATGGTGTCTCCCCTGCCAGGTAAGTATGAATTGTACATGCTGGCCATAGAGGAAAGCACTCATCCACATACCAGTCCCCTGCCGGTCAGACAACGACTAGTCCCCTCCACGTGGGCGTAACAATGGCCTCTTTGCGGTACCCAACAGCCATGTCTTAAGCACACATAACAAGACACAGTGGCAGTATGTGAGCTTGTAGATCTTAACACTTTGACACATTTTGAAAACCTTCGATACTATTAGTTAAAGCGCTCACACCTATTTGCACTCAGACAACCAAGCGCACCACTGTGCTCCCTGTCATTTTCTTCAACAGCTGAGCTGGCCTTGTCCGATGGGCAAGGCCTTCCAAAAATAGCCATAACTCATCAACGTCCCTCTCCACGGAAGTCTTTAGTAAAAGGCGAAAGGCGTATTCGTCATGAAGAGAGACCTGAGTAATTCTACCCGCTCGCCACTGCGGCCAGCGAAGCCTCTAGCCGCGCCGGTCAAGCGCTTGACGGCGCGCGTGCACGCACACACTTGGCGTGGGCAGCCCCGCGACACAGCACGTGCGTTATTTCACAGTCCGAGGTGGCTCTGTGCTCCCGCGGCTGGGTTTAGGGCGTCTTGGGTGGGTGGCTAAGAGCGGGTGTCCGGGTCGAAAGCGGGGCCTGTCAGATTGGGGGTGTGGTTTAATGATGAAGGCGTGGCCTATGCGCTTTGGGGTGCAAAAAGTTAGTGGTGCACAATGATCCAGTGTTTTGCATCGCCCATTCATGAATGACCGTTGCTCATTCAGTATGCCGACATGAAAAAGCTTACAGCACCTGGTATTCCCAGGCGGTCTCCCATCCAAGTACTAACCAGGCCCGGCCCTGCTTAGCTTCCGAGATCGGACGAGATCGGGCGTGTTCAGGGTGGTATGGCCGTAAGCAAAGGCAGCTGTGGCCGGTACGGCCCATGTACAATTTACAATTTACAATTTAGGCATTTAGCAGACGCTCTTAATCCAGAGCGACTTACATTAAGCAAGAACAAAAAAGCATGGGAATACATCACATAAAGACATTTATCATGAAACATGCGTAAGCTAAGAAAGTAACAGTGGAATATCTATAATGAAACTATACATATAAGCTATACATCTATACTACTATGCTACACATATGTACTATGACGTGCTATGACTACATACAATGCACTTATGCTGTCTACATAACATGCTATAAGTCTGTATCAAATGCTATCTAAGTCTACAGAATTGCTATCTAAGGGGGTGGGGTAAGTGCTATGGGCCATGATGGAGTCTGAAAAGGTGGGTTTTCAGACTACGGCGGAAGATTGGGAGTGATGCTGCAGTTCTGACTGCAATGGGAAGTGCATTCCACAGTTTTGGAGCCAGAAGGGAGAAGAGTTTGGGACGTGTGGAGTGTTGTCCCGGCGTTTTTAGTGAGGGTACTTCCAGCTTCCCTGCGTTGGCTGATCTGAGTGAGCGGGAGGGTTTGTAGGGTTCGATCATACTTGCAAGATATGGGGGAGCCATACCTTTGGTTGCTTTGAATGCCAGCATCAGAGTTTTGTATTCTGTGCGGGCAGCGACCGGGAGCCAGTGGAGGGAGCGGAGCAGGGGGGAGACATGTGAGAATTTTGGCTGGTTGAAGACCAAGCGAGCTGCAGCATTTTGGATCAGCTGGAGAGGCTTAAGTGCACATGCTGGTAGGCCAGTAAGGAGGGAGTTACAATAGTCAAGTTTTGACAAGACTGTTGTCTGGATTAGGAGCTGGGCTGATTCCTGGGTGAGGAACGGTCTAATTCGTCGTATGTTATAGAGTGTGAACCTACAGGATCGAGTGACAGCTGTGATGTGAGTTTTGAACGAGAGCTGACTGTCCAGGACAACACCAAGATTCCTGGCTGTTGGGACAGACGTTACCAGGGCGTTGTCTATGGAGATAGTTAGCTCCCGCATAGGGCAGGACTTAGCTGGGAAGAAGAGAAGCTCAGTCTTGTCTGGGTTCAGTTTGAGGTGGTTGGAGGACATCCACTGTGAGATGTCAGCCAGGCATGCGGTGATGCGCTCTTCCACCTGAGTGGCAGAGGGGGGGGAAGGATAGAAACAGTTGTGTGTCATCGGCGTAGCAGTGATAGGATATATTGTGAGCAGAGATGATAGTGTCAAGGGATTCTGTGTACAGTGAGAAAAGGAGGGGACCAAGTACCGATCCCTGTGGGACCCCAGTTTGGAGGGTTCGGGGGGATGATAACAGACCTTTCCAGGAAACCTGGTAGGTCCGGTCGGTGAGGTAGGAAGAGAACCACTTTAGTGCCGTTCCACCGATGCCTAGATCCGCTAGGGTGTCTAGGAGCAGCTGGTGGTTCACTGTGTCAAATGCTGCCGATAGGTCTAGGACAGTGGTAACCAACCTTTTCAAGCCCAAGAGCCCATTTTATTCCCAATTGTAAGCCAAGATCTACCACTAAAACGTGTTAGAAAAAACACTTGTTTTTTTGCTATTTCTGACAGGCTCAATGACTAAAGCTTAAATTAGAATAAATTCTTATAGTAATTATATTATCAATGTCAAATAATATTAAGACAAATGTATTAGAAATAAAAAATATTAGGACAGGAAATACAAATAAACTTCTTTGTTGAGTTTTTTTTAAATAAAACAAAATGCAAAGGACATGAATTGCTTTTACAGCACAATATTTTGTTTCTCATTTCAATGAATATTCACATTGGCAGATGTTCAAATGACATAGGCATAACATGACCATATATATTTGCACAGATATGGTGACATACTCTCAGGGTCAGCCCACCTTTAATGAGACTGCTGTGACTCAGTGACTGCACTTTATCTGCAAGCGTTTTGAAATCTGGTTCATATTTAGTGATTGCCAGTCTGAGGGTGTCATTAAGATGCGAGTCAGTCATACGAGTTCTTCATGATAGCGTCCCAGACACGTTGAATACTAAACTTATTTGTAAAGTTCGAACGCCAACTTTTAACCAAACGTGGAAGAAACACTGCACGGCTGCCTGCACGCAAATAAAGAGTGCACTCGCGCACACACATGACGGATTATTATCGATCAAAACAATCCTTAGCGTCGCTTACAAAAGCATGTGTTGCACACAGTTGCACAGCATGAATGATAAGTAATCACCGACCTGGCTGGATAAATATCAGTGGTCCATATCCATTGTGTGACCTGCTTAACGAGCAACGGTAGGCAGCCGAGTAAGTTACCAGCTTAGTAAATTAATAGTCTACTGTAGCTGTGTGTCAGATGTTCTGTCTGAAGTAGTCAAAGCCAAGGAGAATGTTACAATTTAATTCACAATCGAGCATCTTGCCCTGTATCGAATATCCCATGATAGAACAGCAGGATAAAAAAAAAACTGTGGCTTTTTGTGTCATGTTTTGACAGCGGCACTATACATTTTGACACTTTGTCATAGTGATATTTATCCAGCCAGGTCGGTGATTAAACGGATTACGTATCATTCATGCTGTGCAACACATGTTTTTGTAAGCGACGCTAAGGATTGTTTTGATCGATAATAATCCGTCAGTGCACAGTGTTTCTCCCACGTTTGGTTAAAAGTTGGCGTTCGAACTTTACAAATAAGTTTAGTATTCAACGTGTCGGGGACGCTATCATACTGCGTTCACTCTGACGCTGTGTGCTGACTGCGAGGGAACAACAGACACACAGGACACAGCAGCACATGAGCACATAGTGCTAAAAGGGGGAGGGCCGAGGGCGGTGCGGTGGAAGCAAGGGGAACAGATCTTCAAGCTAAAATGCATCGAGCCTCTACACGTTGTTAGCTTGTAGATCTGCTCTTTTTTGCGTACGACATTCTGCTGTGTATTGGCAGTGATGGCTGGCTGCCCGTCACTTCGCGATCGACGTGAAGCGTTCCCGCGAGCTACCGGTAGCTCGCGAACCCCAGGTTGGTCACCCCTGGTCTAGGAGGATCAGTACTGCAGAGTGGGAAGCAGCTTGGGCAGCATGTAGTGCTTCTGTGACTGCCAGCAGGGCAGTTTCTGTGGAGTGGGCCTTCTTAAATCCGGACTGGTTGGGATCCAGCAGGTTGTGCTGTGAGAGATGGAGAGAGAGCTGGTTGGAGACAACACGTTCAATGGTTTTAGAAATAAATGAAAGGAGTGATACCGGTCTGTAGTTCTTGACATCTGAGGGGTCAAGAGTTGGTTTCTTGAGGAGTGGTGTTACTCTGGCTGACTTGAGGGCAGATGGGACGCAGCCTGAGGTTACTGAGGTGTTGATGATGGAGGTGATGAAGGGGAGCAGATCAGGTGCGATGGTCTGGAAGATTGGAGACGGGACAGGGTCAAGAGGACAGGTGGTAGGTCTAGAGCAGGGGTGACCAACCTGGGGTTCGCGAGCTACCGGTAGCTCGCGGGAACGTTTCACGTCGATCGCGAAGTGACGGGCAGCCAGCCATCACTGCCAATACACAGCAGAATGTCGTACGCAAAAAAGAGCAGATCTACAAGCTAACAACGTGTAGAGGCTCGATGCATTTTAGCTTGAAGATCTGTTCCCCTTGCTTCCACCGCACCGCCCTCGGCCCTCCCCCTTTTAGCACTATGTGCTCATGTGCTGCTGTGTCCTGTGTGTCTGTTGTTCCCTCGCAGTCAGCACACAGCGTCAGAGTGAACGCAGTATGATAGCGTCCCCGACACGTTGAATACTAAACTTATTTGTAAAGTTCGAACGCCAACTTTTAACCAAACGTGGGAGAAACACTGTGCACTGACGGATTATTATCGATCAAAACAATCCTTAGCGTCGCTTACAAAAACATGTGTTGCACAGCATGAATGATACGTAATCAGTTTAATCACCGACCTGGCTGGATAAATATCACTATGACAAAGTGTCAAAATGTTTAGTGCCGCTGTCAAAACATGACACAAAAAGCCACAGTTTTTTTTTTATCCTGCTGTTCTATCATGGGATATTCGATGCAGGGCAAGATGCTCGATTGTGAATTAAATTGTAACATTCTCCTTGGCTTTGACTACTTCAGACAGAACATCTGACACACAGCTACAGTAGACTATTAATTTACTAAGCTGGTAACTTACTCGGCTGCCTACCGTTGCTCGTTAAGCAGGTCACACAATGGATATGGACCACTGATATTTATCCAGCCAGGTCGGTGATTACTTATCATTCATGCTGTGCAACTGTGTGCAACACATGCTTTTGTAAGCGACGCTAAGGATTGTTTTGATCGATAATAATCCGTCATGTGTGTGCGCGAGTGCACTCTTTATTTGCGTGCAGGCAGCCGTGCAGTGTTTCTTCCACGTTTGGTTAAAAGTTGGCGTTCGAACTTTACAAATAAGTTTAGTATTCAACGTGTCTGGGACGCTATCATGAAGAACTCGTATGACTGACTAGCATCTTAATGACACCCTCAGACTGGCAATCACTAAATATGAACCAGATTTCAAAACGCTTGCAGATAAAGTGCAGTCACTGAGTCACAGCAGTCTCATTAAAGGTGGGCTGACCCTGAGAGTATGTCACCATATCTGTGCAAATATATATGGTCATGTTATGCCTATGTCATTTGAACATCTGCCAATGTGAATATTCATTGAAATGAGAAACAAAATATTGTGCTGTAAAAGCAATTCATGTCCTTTGCATTTTGTTTTATTTAAAAAAAACTCAACAAAGAAGTTTATTTGTATTTCCTGTCCTAATATTTTTTTTGTATTTCCTGTCCTAATATTTTTTATTTCTAATACATTTGTCTTAATATTATTTGACATTGATAATATAATTACTATAAGAATTTATTCTAATTTAAGCTTTAGTCATTGAGCCTGTCAGAAATAGCAAAAAAACAAGTGTTTTTTCTAACACGTTTTAGTGGTAGATCTTGGCTTACAATTGGGAATAAAATGGGCTCTTGGGCTTGAAAAGGTTGGTTACCACTGGTCTAGAGGATGTCACTAGTTGTAGAACCTCGTCTGGGGAAAGAGGAGAGAAGGAGGACATGCATGGTATGTTGGGGTTAGTGTTGGTTGAGTCAGATGCCACTTTATGTGGGAGGGGAGGAAAGGAGCTGCTGATATCATCAACCTTCTTCTCGAAGTAGTTGACAAAAACCTCAGCAGTGAGGGATGCAGGTTGAGTGGGGGGAGGGGGTTTAAGGAGGGAGGAGAAAGTGGAGAAGAGCTTCCTGGGGTTAGAAGTACAGGATTGGATTTTGGTGTGGTAGAAAGAGGTTTTAGCAGTGGTTAGTGAGAGGGCGAAGGCAGAGAGGAGTGAGTGAAAGTGGGAAAGGTCATCTGGTAGCTTTGTCTTGTGCCACTTTCTTTCGGCTGCCCTTAGAGGTGTTCGTTCAGATCTGAGAGTTTCAGATAGCCAGGGAGCCGGTGGACATGAGCGAGCTGGCCTGGATGAGAGCGGGCAGTGTTGGTCGAATGCAGATGAGATAGAGGAGAGGAAGGATGAGGTTGCAGTGTCAGGTGAGAGGGAGAGGAAGGACTCCAGGGAGGGTAGAGAGGAGAGAATAGAGGATGAGAGGGAGGAGGGGTTTAGGGACTTGAGATTGCGTCGGGAGGTGACGTTCGGAGGGTTAACAGCAGATGGCAGATGGCAGCAGCCAATTCGCTAATGAAAAGCTTACAGCACCTGGTATTACATTGTGAAGGTTCCGGGGGAGGGGTGCTTAAGAGTGGGTGCCCGGGTTCGGATGGAGAGCCGGGTCGTGGGTTTAGCTGGCTTCGGGCCTGGCACCCCGGTGGGGGCCCAGGGCTTCCTGGGTCCGAGTGGAGAGCCGGGCAAAAGGTACCCGGGTTCGGATGGAGAGCCGGGTCGTGGGTTTAGCTGGCTGTCGGGCCTGGCACCCCGGTGGGGGCCCGAGGCTTCCTGGGTCCGAGTGGAGAGCCGGGCAATTGGGGCTGTGGTTTGATCATGTGGGCGTGGCCTATGCGCTTGCCCTGCTTATATTCCAAGATCGGTCGTTTCCAGGGTGGTATGGTCGTAAGCAGCAGCCCGTAGGGCTCCTCTCCAGCACTATACGCATGTTTTCAACACTTAATCACGGGAGAGCGCGAACGCAGTCCCCCACTACCAGAAATTGTGCAGTCGAGATTCCCACATTTGGGGAATTCGCCCGGGTCAGCAAAGCACGGCGTGCAATGGCTGAGCCTCGCCGAGGGTGAACCGACCTTCGTGATCATGGTGACTCCCCTGCCAGGTAAGTATGAATTGTACATGCTGGCCATAGAGGAAAGCACTCATTCACATACCAGTCCCCTGCCGGTCAGACAACGACTAGTCCCCTCCACGTGGGCGTAACAATGGCCTCTTTGCGGTACCCAACAGCCATGTCTTAAGCACACATAACAAGACACAGTGGCAGTATGTGAGCTTGTAGATCTTAACACTTTGACACATTTTGAAAACCTTCGATACTATTAGTTAAAGCGCTCACACCTATTTGCACTCAGACAACCAAGCGCACCACTGTGCTCCCTGTCATTTTCTTCAACAGCTGAGCTGGCCTTGTCCGATGGGCAAGGCCTTCCAAAAATAGCCATAACTCATCAACGTCCCTCTCCACGGAAGTCTTTAGTAAAAGGCGAAAGGCTTATTCGTCATGAAGAGAGACCCGAGTAATTCTACCCGCTCGCCACGGCGGCCAGCGAAGCCTCTAGCCGCGCCGGTCAAGCGCTTGACGGCGCGCGTGCACGCACACACTTGGCGTGGGCAGCCCCGCGACACAGCACGTGCGTTATTTCACAGTCCGAGGTGGCTCTGTGCTCCCGCGGCTGGGTTTAGGGCGTCTTGGGTGGGTGGCTAAGAGCGGGTGTCCGGGTCGAAAGCGGGGCCTGTCGGATTGGGGGTGTGGTTTAATGATGAAGGCGTGGCCTATGCGCTTTGGGGTGCAAAAAGTTAGTGGTGCACAATGATCCAGTGTTTTGCATCGCCCATTCATGAATGACCGTTGCTCATTCAGTATGCCGACATGAAAAAGCTTACAGCACCTGGTATTCCCAGGCGGTCTCCCATCCAAGTACTAACCAGGCCCGACCCTGCTTAGCTTCCGAGATCGGACGAGATCGGGCGTGTTCAGGGTGGTATGGCCGTAAGCAAAGGCAGCTGTGGCCGGTACGGCCCATGTACAGCAGATGGCAGCAGCCAATTCGCTAATGAAAAGCTTACAGCACCTGGTATTACATTGCGAAGGTTCCGGGGGAGGGGTGCTTAAGAGTGGGTGCCCGGGTTCGGATGGAGAGCCGGGTCGTGGGTTTAGCTGGCTTCGGGCCTGGCACCCCGGTGGGGGCCCAGGGCTTCCTGGGTCCGAGTGGAGAGCCGGGCAAAAGGTACCCGGGTTCGGATGGAGAGCCGGGTCGTGGGTTTAGCTGGCTGTCGGGCCTGGCACCCCGGTGGGGGCCCGAGGCTTCCTGGGTCCGAGTGGAGAGCCGGGCAATTGGGGCTGTGGTTTGATCATGTGGGCGTGGCCTATGCGCTTGCCCTGCTTATATTCCAAGATCGGTCGTTTCCAGGGTGGTATGGTCGTAAGCAGCAGCCCGTAGGGCTCCTCTCCAGCACTATACGCATGTTTTCAACACTTAATCAGGGGAGAGCGCGAACGCAGTCCCCCACTACCAGAAATTGTGCAGTCGAGATTCCCACATTTGGGGAATTTGCCCGGGTCAGCAAAGCACGGCGTGCAATGGCTGAGCCTCGCCGAGGGTGAACCGACCTTCGTGATCATGGTGTCTCCCCTGCCAGGTAAGTATGAATTGTACATGCTGGCCATAGAGGAAAGCACTCATCCACATACCAGTCCCTGCCGGTCAGACAACGACTAGTGCCCTCCACGTGGGCGTAACAATGGCCTCTTTGCGGTACCCAACAGCCATGTCTTAAGCACACATAACAAGACACAGTGGCAGTATGTGAGCTTGTAGATCTTAACACTTTGACACATTTTGAAAACCTTCGATACTATTAGTTAAAGCGCTCACACCTATTTGCACTCAGACAACCAAGCGCACCACTGTGCTCCCTGTCATTTTCTTCAACAGCTGAGCTGGCCTTGTCCGATGGGCAAGGCCTTCCAAAAATAGCCATAACTCATCAACGTCCCTCTCCACGGAAGTCTTTAGTAAAAGGCGAAAGGCTTATTCGTCATGAAGAGAGACCCGAGTAATTCTACCCGCTCGCCACGGCGGCCAGCGAAGCCTCTAGCCGCGCCGGTCAAGCGTTTGACGGCGCACGTGCAAGCACACACTTGGCGTGGGCAGCCCCGCGACACAGCACGTGCGTTATTTCACAGTCCGAGTTGGCTCTGTGCTCCCGCGGCTGGGTTTAGGGCGTCTTGGGTGGGTGGCTAAGAGCGGGTGTCCGGGTCGAAAGCGGGGCCTGTCGGATTGGGGGTGTGGTTTAATGATGAAGGCGTGGCCTATGCGCTTTGGGGTGCAAAAAGTTAGTGGTGCACAATGATCCAGTGTTTTGCATCGCCCATTCATGAATGACCGTTGCTCATTCAGTATGCCGACATGAAAAAGCTTACAGCACCTGGTATACCCAGGCGGTCTCCCATCCAAGTACTAACCAGGCCCGACCCTGCTTAGCTTCCGAGATCGGGCGTGTTCAGGGTGGTATGGCCGTAGGCAAAGGCAGCTGTGGCCGGTACGGCCCATGTACAGCAGATGGCAGCAGCCAATTCGCTAATGAAAAGCTTACAGCACCTGGTATTACATTGTGAAGGTTCCGGGGGAGGGGTGCTTAAGAGTGGGTGCCCGGGTTCGGATGGAGAGCCGGGTCGTGGGTTTAGCTGGCTTCGGGCCTGGCACCCCGGTGGGGGCCCAGGGCTTCCTGGGTCCGAGTGGAGAGCCGGGCAAAAGGTACCCGGGTTCGGATGGAGAGCCGGGTCGTGGGTTTAGCTGGCTGTCGGGCCTGGCACCCCGGTGGGGGCCCGAGGCTTCCTGGGTCCGAGTGGAGAGCCGGGCAATTGGGGCTGTGGTTTGATCATGTGGGCGTGGCCTATGCGCTTGCCCTGCTTATATTCCAAGATCGGTCGTTTCCAGGGTGGTATGGTCGTAAGCAGCAGCCCGTAGGGCTCCTCTCCAGCACTATACGCATGTTTTCAACACTTAATCAGGGGAGAGCGCGAACGCAGTCCCCCACTACCAGAAATTGTGCAGTCGAGATTCCCACATTTGGGGAATTCGCCCGGGTCAGCAAAGCACGGCGTGCAATGGCTGAGCCTCGCCGAGGGTGAACCGACCTTCGTGATCATGGTGTCTCCCCTGCCAGGTAAGTATGAATTGTACATGCTGGCCATAGAGGAAAGCACTCATCCACATACCAGTCCCCTGCCGGTCAGACAACGACTAGTCCCCTCCACGTGGGCGTAACAATGGCCTCTTTGCGGTACCCAACAGCCATGTCTTAAGCACACATAACAAGACACAGTGGCAGTATGTGAGCTTGTAGATCTTAACACTTTGACACATTTTGAAAACCTTCGATACTATTAGTTAAAGCGCTCACACCTATTTGCACTCAGACAACCAAGCGCACCACTGTGCTCCCTGTCATTTTCTTCAACAGCTGAGCTGGCCTTGTCCGATGGGCAAGGCCTTCCAAAAATAGCCATAACTCATCAACGTCCCTCTCCACGGAAGTCTTTAGTAAAAGGCGAAAGGCTTATTCGTCATGAAGAGAGACCCGAGTAATTCTACCCGCTCGCCACGGCGGCCAGCGAAGCCTCTAGCCGCGCCGGTCAAGCGCTTGACGGCGCACGTGCACGCACACACTTGGCGTGGGCAGCCCCGCGACACAGCACGTGCGTTATTTCACAGTCCGAGTTGGCTCTGTGCTCCCGCGGCTGGGTTTAGGGCGTCTTGGGTGGGTGGCTAAGAGCGGGTGTCCGGGTCGAAAGCGGGGCCTGTCGGATTGGGGGTGTGGTTTAATGATGAAGGCGTGGCCTATGCGCTTTGGGGTGCAAAAAGTTAGTGGTGCACAATGATCCAGTGTTTTGCATCGCCCATTCATGAATGACCGTTGCTCATTCAGTATGCCGACATGAAAAAGCTTACAGCACCTGGTATACCCAGGCGGTCTCCCATCCAAGTACTAACCAGGCCCGACCATGCTTAGCTTCCGAGATCGGACGAGATCGGGCGTGTTCAGGGTGGTATGGCCGTAAGCAAAGGCAGCTGTGGCCGGTACGGCCCATGTACAGCAGATGGCAGCAGCCAATGCGCTAATGAAAAGCTTACAGCACCTGGTATTACATTGTGAAGGTTCCGGGGGAGGGGTGCTTAAGAGTGGGTGCCCGGGTTCGGATGGAGAGCCGGGTCGTGGGTTTAGCTGGCTTCGGGCCTGGCACCCCGGTGGGGGCCCAGGGCTTCCTGGGTCCGAGTGGAGAGCCGGGCAAAAGGTACCTGGGTTCGGATGGAGAGCCGGGTCGTGGGTTTAGCTGGCTGTCGGGCCTGGCACCCCGGTGGGGGCCCGAGGCTTCCTGGGTCCGAGTGGAGAGCCGGGCAATTGGGGCTGTGGTTTGATCATGTGGGCGTGGCCTATGCGCTTGCCCTGCTTATATTCCAAGATCGGTCGTTTCCAGGGTGGTATGGTCGTAAGCAGCAGCCCGTAGGGCTCCTCTCCAGCACTATACGCATGTTTTCAACACTTAATAAGGGGAGAGCGCGAACGCAGTCCCCCACTACCAGAAATTGTGCAGTCGAGATTCCCACATTTGGGGAATTCGCCCGGGTCAGCAAAGCACGGCGTGCAATGGCTGAGCCTCGCCGAGGGTGAACCGACCTTCGTGATCATGGTGTCTCCCCTGCCAGGTAAGTATGAATTGTACATGCTGGCCATAGAGGAAAGCACTCATCCACATACCAGTCCCCTGCCGGTCAGACAACGACTAGTCCCCTCCACGTGGGCGTAACAATGGCCTCTTTGCGGTACCCAACAGCCATGTCTTAAGCACACATAACAAGACACAGTGGCAGTATGTGAGCTTGTAGATCTTAACACTTTGACACATTTTGAAAACCTTCGATACTATTAGTTAAAGCGCTCACACCTATTTGCACTCAGACAACCAAGCGCACCACTGTGCTCCCTGTCATTTTCTTCAACAGCTGAGCTGGCCTTGTCCGATGGGCAAGGCCTTCCAAAAATAGCCATAACTCATCAACGTCCCTCTCCACGGAAGTCTTTAGTAAAAGGCGAAAGGCTTATTCGTCATGAAGAGAGACCCGAGTAATTCTACCCGCTCGCCACGGCGGCCAGCGAAGCCTCTAGCCGCGCCGGTCAAGCGCTTGACGGCGCGCGTGCACGCACACACTTGGCGTGGGCAGCCCCGCGACACAGCACGTGCGTTATTTCACAGTCCGAGTTGGCTCTGTGCTCCCGCGGCTGGGTTTAGGGCGTCTTGGGTGGGTGGCTAAGAGCGGGTGTCCGGGTCGAAAGCGGGGCCTGTCGGATTGGGGGTGTGGTTTAATGATGAAGGCGTGGCCTATGCGCTTTGGGGTGCAAAAAGTTAGTGGTGCACAATGATCCAGTGTTTTGCATCGCCCATTCATGAATGACCGTTGCTCATTCAGTATGCCGACATGAAAAAGCTTACAGCACCTGGTATACCCAGGCGGTCTCCCATCCAAGTACTAACCAGGCCCGACCCTGCTTAGCTTCCGAGATCGGACGAGATCGGGCGTGTTCAGGGTGGTATGGCCATAAGCCAAGGCAGCTGTGGCCGGCACGGCCCATGTACAGCAGATGGCAGCAGCCAATGCGCTAATGAAAAGCTTACAGCACCTGGTATTACATTGTGAAGGTTCCGGGGGAGGGGTGCTTAAGAGTGGGTGCCCGGGTTCGGATGGAGAGCCGGGTCGTGGGTTTAGCTGGCTTCGGGCCTGGCACCCCGGTGGGGGCCCAGGGCTTCCTGGGTCCGAGTGGAGAGCCGGGCAAAAGGTACCCGGGTTCGGATGGAGAGCCGGGTCGTGGGTTTAGCTGGCTGTCGGGCCTGGCACCCCGGTGGGGGCCCGAGGCTTCCTGGGTCCGAGTGGAGAGCCGGGCAATTGGGGCTGTGGTTTGATCATGTGGGCGTGGCCTATGCGCTTGCCCTGCTTATATTCCAAGATCGGTCGTTTCCAGGGTGGTATGGTCGTAAGCAGAAGCCCGTAGGGCTCCTCTCCAGCACTATACGCATGTTTTCAACACTTAATCAGGGGAGAGCGCGAACGCAGTCCCCCACTACCAGAAATTGTGCAGTCGAGATTCCCACATTTGGGGAGCTCGCAAAACTAATCTACTCTGTATCGTTCCAATTTTAGCAGAAAACCAATCTACTCTGTATCGTTCCAATTTTAGAAAAAAACTAATTACTGTTTTGTTCCAATTTTAGCAGAAAACCAATCTACTCTGTATCGTTCCAATTTTAGAAAAAAAATAATTTTGTTCCAATTTTAGCAGAAAACCAATGTTATGTAGCTTGTCAAGACGAACATTTTGATATGTGTTTCTCCACACACGGTCGTACGGTCGCTAACCCTAGGGTTAACCTTTAAAGCGCGATAGCTCCTCCCACAAAGGTCGACACGGTCCCATCTTTTAGTATGTTATGTAGCTTGTCAAGACGAACATTTTGATAGGGTTAGGGTTTTGGGTTAGGTCATTTTGTGTGTGTGTGTGTGTGTGTGTGTGTGTGTGTGTGTGTGTGTGTGTGTGTGTGTGTGTGTGTGTGTGTATTTGTTGCTGTAGCTGCTTCCGGTGGGGTGGAGGAAGACTCTTCCAGAGGCGCAGCAGGACTGGCTGGGGAAGACCCTGTTCAACTGGACGGGAACGAGGTCTGAGCTCGCCGAGGTCAGGCAGATGTGGTTCTTCCCCCCTGGACCTCGCAAGATCTACGGGCAGCCACCCGCCTCAGCCAACGAGTGGTTGCAGCGCCCCTTCTTCCTCTGGGTGCCCAAAAAGTACGATGTGTATGGGATATTTTGTGCAGTGTGTTGAGATCCTTTCTTTCCATAGCTAGGCTTTTCATTGTCTTGAATATGTTTTGTACTTGAACAGGTTCTGGTCATGCGAGCTGACGTGCGCCGCCTGCAAGGCGCATCTCTGCTCCGCTGGGCTGTACCAGACGGTCCGGAGGGTCTTGGACACGAACGGCTGGTACTTCTTGGGGACGGAGTACCTGGAGTGCCGTTCGTGTCACAAGAAGGTGGCAGCCTGGGCACAGGACATCTTGGAGCAGCTGGACCTTCCTCACCAGAGGGAATTCCCAGCTGTTCTCACGTACAAGTAAGCAGACAAAATGGACAGTTTTTGGAGCATCTAATTAAATTAAATTAAAATAATCCAGAGCGTATACTTGTGTGTGACAAATAGTCTTGAATATTTGTCCCAGGTTGTCCTGTGACAAGCGGGTGGTGACAGCGCTGAGGGAGCGGACTCTTGGCAACAGTCCGTCTCGCCTGCACGCTCACCTCCTGGAGCAGCACACTGAGGAGTGGATGTCGCGCTCCATGCTGTACCTCTCTGTACTCGGCAAGTTTCCGGACTGGCTTGGTGTCCGTCAGGTGGCCCTGCCTCCCATGCACCCGGTCCCCTGTGTGTCATGGCTCCTCTCTGTATATGTCAGGGACACCTGCACCAGGCTGGAGGAGACGAAGGCCAGGGTCACCTCCATCTTCGGGGAGATTCTTAAGATGGACTCCACCAAGAAGGCAAGCTTTCATTATAACAGCATTTATTATCACTCACGTTAAGCCTGACACCCTAGCAAAAATAGCAAATCTACAAGCTCAAAATCCGTTGTGTTGAGAGCTTGTAGATCGGTTATTTTCGGCAAAGACATAGTAGTTGGTGTTGTGGGAGAGAAGGGGATGATTGTTTTGATTGATTTGATTGATTGTTTATTTATTTTCGTGTCATGCACACCTTGTGCCCAACCCTCATGGGTTTATAAGACACCATTTCACATTTGCAATTACAGCATGTTTTACAATACATAATTTATGCATTTTTATAGCATGTTTACATTACACAATTCATTATATTACACCTCAGATGTATACAGAGTACTCTGTCTTCTTTCCCAAGCTTGACAAATAAAATCTGCTACAACGAAAGTCCCTTTGGCAAAACTTATCTCCATTTTTACATAGTCATTTAAATCTAGGTCTGCAAGTCTGCAAGTCTGCAAGTACAGACAGTGATCCACCACGGTCAACAAAGCACGTGTTGACTTATTCTGTGGAATGGAAGTTGACATTACAGGCCAGTCCTTTTTATAATGTATGTGTTGTTATATTTTTGTTTTTAGATGACAAAGAAACTTGCGGGCGCTGCTGCAGACACGGCTGCCTGGCTGACCAACGTGGGCAATGAGCATGGGCAGGTGCTCATGTCAGTGCTCACGGAGAAGGAGGGTGAGGGTCTCCAGCCAATGGCAGCCGGTCTGATGCGGCGGTACAGAGAGGCAGGCATGGCCCCTCCTAAGGTCTTGTACGTGGACCGGGACTGCTGTTCCACCGTGGGACCGTGCCAGCTCAAGCACATGTTCCACGAGTGGGACCAGCTGGTGGTCAGGCTGGATGTGTGGCATCTCATGCGACGCTTCGCCAGGGGTGTCACCACAGACAGCCACCAGCTGTACGGCCTCTTCATGGCGCGGCTGTCGATTGCCATGTTCGAGTGGGACAGTGGCGACGTGGCCCGCCTTGAAGAGGCCAAGCGGTCCGAGGAGGGGAGCGGCGTCCACCTCAGTGCCAAGGAGCTGGCCCGTCACTGCCGCCGCCGCACGCGCAGTGTGGCAGAGATGGAGCGGCTCATCCAGGAGGTGCTGGACTCCTTCTGGGAGCTGAAGGACATCATGGGTGTCCCGCTCATCCACCAGGAGCGCATGACCAACATCTGGGCCATGCAGTGTGGCCATCTCCAGTGCATCAGTGACCCAGAGGGTGTGGAGCTCTACACCAAGACACGGGAGATGACCAAGGGAGGGGTCAGGCTCCCTGTCTATCGGTGTGCCAGAGGCTCCACCTCTCTCGAGTCCTTCCACCTCCATGTGTGCCGGTTCATTCCAGGTAAGTGTTGTCAACCTATGTCTGACCTATTCTTAGCTGTGTGCTTGTGTCTCACATTGAAAATGGACAAATAGACAATCTACTAGGGACTAGGGAGTATAAAGCAGCCATTAAAGAAAGGATAAATGCATGTTGCCGGCTTTATATTAATGTTTTATAACCCCAACCTACTCCATGTTCCAGGCTACTCAGCCAGCGGCCTCCATTTCCAGGTCTATTTGCTGGAGGGGTTGGTCAGGTGGAATGAGGACCGTGGCAGGGCTGCAGTGGAGGGTGGCAGAAGCTCCACACTGCGTTGCTACAAGTACGTGTGTGTATACACACACACACACACACACACACACACACACACACACACACACACACACACACACACACACACACGTACACACACCCTTTAACACTGTCTCTGGGTGTGTAAAGTGCTATACAAACTTGCTTTTCTTTTTGCCTACAGTGCCAAGCTGCAGCACAGCTTTAACCAGCTCACCCAGAGGTTGATGGGTCAGACGCTGGTGGAGAACTACACCCAGCCCAGGGAGTACACAGGTAACATAATTATTGAGGACAGGTGCTTTAATTTTGTCCTCACTGTCTTGCGCCAAGTGAACTGATTTCACTGTGTTGTGATGTGTTCAGGGGAACTCATCGGGGTGGAGTACCTGTTCTCCCAGACGGGTGCTGTGCTTGAAGACACTGGCCGAGACCCCGACAATCCACAACATGTGGCAGATGAGCTGGTCGACGAGACCTGGCTGGAGGAGGCAGACGAGGGGTTCGAGGATGAGCTACAGGCTCTCTCCCTGGAGCACCTCGAACACCACCACCAGCTTCTTCAATCTGTCGTGGAGGAGGAGGAGGAGGAGGAGGTGAACAGATCAAAGTATTTCATCCATTAATTCTTTGTCATAAATGTCAATTTGACTTCATGGCATTTTTTATGGCCTCTGTCGCAGGACGTAATCGGGCCTGATGGTCACCCCGGGTACCATCATGTGGTGCACCTCGCCAAGGAGGTGGTGAGGCTGCGCAATTCCGCCTACGTGCGGCCCAGCCAGGTGGCTGGACTGGCTGCCCTCTGGCAGAAACTGTCTGCCAGGGACAAGGCCCCCGTGTCCTTCCCCCGACGTTACCGGGACAGCCTGAACAAGGGCATGTTCAAGGCCGGTAAGACCGGGCGGAAGGCCTCCTTCGCTGGCGTGGACAGTCTGAAGCGGTGAGTGTTAGCAAAATGTGCTTTGAATTTATTGTCTCTGCTCTCATCTAACACGCAACATTTCTTTGTGTCCAGTGCCGTCCTGGGAAAGGGGGCAGGTCCTGCTGGGTCCCCTAACGCCAGCAGGCTGGTGGCGGCCATCCTCTTGGAGCTGACGCGCTTCCACTTCACTGCCAGGAAGGTGTGGACTGAGCAGCTGTTCCGGTGGGATCTCATCGTGAGGGTGTACCACAGAATAGCCCAGCTGGTGCTGAGCTGTGACACCCTCACGAGAGATGCCCCCATGCAGCTGTACTCAGTGAACGAGCGCGCCGTTCGCCAGTGGTAAGACATGCATCACCTAGCTGATCAAAAAGTGACAGAAAAATGTTAGCAATTGAACAATCATTTTAATAGAATAAGTATTAATTTACATCAGGTATAACAAGAGGAGCAAGGCGATGTCCAGGGACGTCATCTCTGTAGCCGTGCCTGGGCTGAGCGCTGACCACACTGCGGCTGATGAGCTGCCATCAGCCAAACAGCTGCAGAAGGAGACGGTGCAGCCAGACCAGCCCTTCACCTTCCACCTGCCTGTGGACACCACTGGTCAGGCAGCAGTGAGGAGAACAAGGGGTCCTGCTGTTCCTCTGGCTGCCAGGGCCACACGAGAGGCTGCCACGGCCACACCAGCTGCTGCCACGGCCACACCAGCTGCTGCCACGGCCACACCAGCTGCTGCAACGGCCACACCAGAGGCTGCCACGGCCACACCAGCTGCTGCCACGGCCACACCAGCTGCTGCCACGGCCACACCAGCTGCTGCAACGGCCACACCAGAGGCTGCCACGGCCACACCAGCTGCTGCCACCCCTGGCTCCTCCACTCAGCCTCCAGTGTCCAACCCTGTCTCCTCCACTGAGCCACCAGTCTCCACCCCTGGCTCCTCCACTCCAGTGTCAGCCTCCACCCTCTACCATAGGAAGAGGAGGATGGAGCAATTTGAGAAGGGCAGAGCCAGTGGGTTGCTTGGGAAAGTCCCCCGACAAAACGGTCCCATGATTTGTAAAAGCTGTGGCCTGGCCAAGTCAAAGGAGAATGGCCACAGCCGGTACAAGAACGAGCATTATTGCTCAAGGACCGGAGGCCGCTCGGTGGAGGAATGGCTGGCTGAGAAGAGGGCTGCTGAGCCTAAAAGTAAGTTGTCTTAATTTGTCCATAATGTCATCTTTTCAATGTGTTTGGTATAAAAACAGCTAATCAAAATATGTGTGACATTGCCTCTCATCTATTTGTAAACCTTTTGTTTATGCAGAGTGAAGCCACACACCCAGCCAGACAGACAAAGGGCCAGCCAGCAAGCCCTGCTGTTTTTTTTGTTTTTTTGTTTTTTTACACGCCTGGCCACCCAGCGAAGATGGCCCACCCAGCGCCCATTCTGCCAGCTGCCCTGCCCCACTGCCCCCCCCCCCACAGACGCCTGGGCCACGTACTGTACTCTCCCTCTTCCCTGGGCCTCTGTGTCCTCCCTACGCTGCACCCTGGGAAGAGTGCATCACAGTGGCTGGCAGAAATGAGAGACGCTATTAGTGGTGATGTGCGCAAAGGACACTGAGTCACTTCGCTGGGTGGTCATGGACGTTCTTCTTGTACATAGTTCCTGTTCCCCTCCATGTGGACCGAGACCTTGAAGAGGTATGGAGGCTTGTGTGTGTTGAGGACGCTCAGAGCTATACTGCGTAGGAGCATCCATGGCAGGCAGGTCTGAGAAGAGACACCAGACTAACATCGGTCCATTCCAGGGCAATGCACGCTGCTACTTGTGTAACTACTGTAGGGACACAGGCATCATTGAGTTAAAAAAGGTGCTTTGAACGATGGGCGGGGGGGAGTTGTGATCTTTCACAATAACTGTGATTGTGGTTATAATTTATTGTTTTAGTTCAAGGTCTAATTCTGTTCACGAGTAGCAGTATAGCTGCCCCAAAACAGTAGAAAAAGCTATTTAAAGAATCTGTGTTGTTGCTTGTTAAACCAATGCTCAATTATTTGAAAGCCCCCAGGGCTGTGGACTGTGTGTAAGTCATATTCACTATATGTATGACTTCCAGAGAGTGTGCAAAACATGAAACCACATTCATCTCACATGCAAACATGAATTTGTACTTTGAATTTGTATTCTGAATAGGCGTTGTGCTGGCTTAACTTTATAGATCCCCGAGGGGAATGTCAGAGCTTGTACAGAACAAGAGGGACTTTGATTATTATTGAAGGACTGTAATTCAACTGAATGGATGTTGCCAGTGCACATTAACATTGAAGAGTTCATAGAACATAGTTTTGATATTGAAAAGAAAGTTAAGTTAAGACACAAGTGTTTCAAGAAGTTCATGGCCATAATTCACATGTTGTTCATGTTTTATTATGGAGGTGTCATCTATAACATACTGTGTTTAATACGATGATTGACTGTACACAGCCAGTTGATGGCAGGAAACATTGCATTGTGATATTTCATAAAAACATGACAATTACATAGATTGGGGTTATACTTCCTTCAAGCTCCAATTATGTTAACAACTACCAAAACGTTAGATTATGAGCTACGAGCTTGTAGATCTGCTTTTTTCTTTTGCAAATGTGTGCAAATATTTGAATATATATATATATATATATATATATATATATATATATATATTCTTTCACAACATATGTTTTTTTTTTTTTTTGTAAACTTTATTTTTACATTTTCTTCCGTTATTACATTTTGATAATACATTGTATTACATGTATGTAAGTAAACACACAAAACACACAAACATATACGACCCCTCCCCCCTAGGCTAAAAAAAACAAAAAAACAAAACCAAAAACCAAAAACCAAAAACAAAAAAAACAAAGTGGTGGGACAAAGCAGTGGACAATCATAGATCAAAAATAAATAAATAAATAAGAGTCAGGACAGGGACATAGTTGGGCACAGTCGGACACAGTACAGGTTACAGTTCACTGAAATGGAAAGTCCTCAACAAACTCCACAAAGGCACTCCAAGCTAGGACAAAGTTTTTTTGTGCTCTGTCCACTCTATACCTGAGTTTTTCCAGAGGCAGGAATGATAGAACTTCTTTCAGCCATTGTTGAAAGGAAGGCGCCTTATCGGACTTCCAATTAAGGAGGATTAGTCTACGTGCTAACAGGGATGCAAATGCCAAAGCATTTGCTTGTGGAGATGTGAGTGTACAGTCTGGGGGAATTATGCCAAAAATGGCGGTGTGAAAAGAAGGGGTCACCACTGTATCACACATATGAGAGAATACGTCAAATATTCGCTTCCAGTAGGTAGTGAGGGAAGGACACATCCAAAACATGTGGCCTAACGAGGCGGGGGTCTGGCCACATCTTGGGCATCCAGGGTCTGGCATGTTAAAGAGCCTGGCCAGCTTATCCCCTGAATAGTGGAGTCGATGTAGTATCTTAAATTGAATTAAACCATGGCGTATGCACATTGAAGAGGTGTGAATACGTAATAGACTGTCCTCCCACATCTCCTCAGGGAGCTCCACACCCAGATCTCTCTCCCAGGCAGCTTTTGTTTTATCCCAGGTTACTGGCTTTAGATCCCGTATCAAATTATAAATGACAGACACACGTTTTTTCGCAGCGGGGGTAAATTCTAATATGATGTCCAATTGATTTTTGGGTGGTAAGTAAGGGTATGAAGGGAGCTTTTTCTGGGTAAAACTGCGAATTTGAAGAAACCTAAAGAAATGAGATCTGGGTATATTATGATCTGCAGTAAGTGTTTCAAAAGAAATAAACTTCTCGTCAGAAAAAAGATCACAGAAAAACACCAGTCCATTCCTGTGCCAATGTTGAAATGCATTATCCATCATTGATGGGGGGAAAAACTGATTGTTGGCCACCGGGAAAAATCTAGTACCGAGCTGGCTCAAGCCAAAGTGCTTTCGGAACTGTAGCCATATTCTGAGTGAGGCTTTAACCACCGGGTTTGTAGATTGTATGGTACGGCCAGATGGTAGCGGAGAGGTGAGTATTGGCAAAGGATTGGACAACAACTCCATATGGACCCATTCTGGTCCCTCTTCATAGTCATATGTATATCTCCAATGTAAACATTTTACAATATTTGCAGCCCAATAGTACCAGATAAAGTTTGGTAAGCCGAGTCCCCCAGCTTCCCTAGGGACCTCTAAGTACATTTTTTTCATCCTGGGGTTTGAATTATTCCAAATAAAAGATGAGATTAGCCTGTCTATTTGTTTAAATGTTTTCTTTGTTATGAATATAGGGATCATTTGGAAGAGATAGAGAAACCTAGGTAGAATTGTCATTTTAACTGTATTAATACGGCCAGCTAGTGAGATCGGAAGTGTTGACCATCTTTTAAAGTCCTGTGTTGTTCGTTCGACCAATGTTTTGAAATTATGACTATATAGTTCATCCATTGTGCGTGTGACTTTCACTCCTAGGTAGGTGAACACCTTGGTTTCAAGTTTAAATGGGAAACGAGAATAATCTCCGTCAGTATGGGCTATTGGGAAGAGTAAGCTCTTTGAATAATTTAATTTATAGCCGGACAGGCGACCAAAATGGTCCAGAGTGAGCAGGACTTTTGGTATCGACTCTGCTGGGTTGGATATATATAGGAGCAAGTCATCTGCATATAACGAGACCTTATGAATTCTACCCCCTCTGGAGATACCAGCAATGTCATCATCTGCCCTGATAGCTATGGCGAGAGGTTCAATCGCTAAGTCGAACAGGTATGGGGAGAGACCACAGCCCTGTCTGCAGGACCTATGGAGCGGAAAGTAGTCAGAAGTGTTATTATTTGTCCGTACTGCAGACATAGGAGTGTCACAAATTATTTTGACCCAGGTTAAAAACGACGGACCGAAACCAAACCTCTCCAGGACTGCGAACAGGTATTTCCACTCGATCCTATCAAACGCCTTGGCTGCGTCCAGCGAGGTCACGACCTCTGACCTCTGCCCCTCAGGGTGAGGTTCGTATAAGACATTAAACAGGCGTCGCATGTTGTAGAATGACTGCCTCCCTGGTACGAAGCCGGTCTGGTCTTCGCTGAGAATAACCGGAACTACAGATTCAATACGGGTGGCTAGTATTTTTGTAAGAATTTTGTAGTCACAATTTAACAGGCTTATTGGCCGGTATGAGCCACACAGCAGGGGGTCTTTGTCTTTTTTAAGCAGTACTGATATGATGGCCTGAGCCATAGTCGGAGGCAGTTGACGTTGTTCAAGTATTTCCCTATACAGTTGGCTGAGAATCGGGGCTATTTTAGTTGCAAATTCTTTATAGATTTCAATTGAAAAGCCATCTGGCCCTGGTGCCTTGCCACTCTGCATTAATTTAATTGCTTGTAGGACGTCAGCCGTTGAAATATTTCTGTCTATCTGTGCTCGGGCCTGAGGAGTGATTTCCGGTATGGTTAAGCCATCTAGGAAGGCTTGGATGCTTGATGGGTCAGCAGGTGATTCAGATGTATAAAGGGTCGTATAGTATTGTTTAAATCTATTGTTTATTTCTATGGGGTTGGTGGTTCTCCCTCCTGTTGACGTATTGATTTCGGGGATAGCACTGGTGGCTGTTGCTTGTCTAATCTGGTGGGCAAGGAGTTTTCCAGCTTTCTCTCCGTGTTCATAAAATTTCTGCCTTGATTTGAAAAACAGCTGTTCCGTTTGTTTGATAGAAAGGTTGTCATATTCTGTTTTCAGCAGTAGCTTTTCCTTGTAGAGTTCAGGTGTTGGGGCGTCGGCATATAAGCGGTCCATTTCAGCTATATTATTAGATAGGTCACTCAGGCGCTGCTTATATTTCTTTCTCTCATATGCAGTGTAGGATATGATCTGGCCCCTGAGATATGCTTTAAGAGCCTCCCAGATTATTGATAGTGACATACCTGGTGTCTGGTTGATTTCCATAAAAGAGTCAATATGTTGAGAGATTAGAGTCTTAAAAGAGTCTCTAGACAGCATTAAAGGATCGAACCGCCAAGTACGTTGAGGTTTGACACACTCTGGGAAGTTGATGTCTAACTGCACCGGGCTATGATCAGATATGACAATGCTATTGTACTGGCTGTTTTTCACTAGGGAAAGGGCCCTACTGTCTAACAGGAAGAAATCAATCCTGCTGTACGAGTGATGGACAGGGGAAAAAAATGAGTATCGTTTAGCATATGGGTTGGCTTTCCTCCAAGGATCAAAAAGTGCATATGATTCTATGAATGACTGAATAACAGCACCAGCTTTCGAGATCTTACTATTTGGTCTGGGGTTCGATCTGTCCCGCTGTGGTTCCAGGACCAGGTTAAAATCCCCCCCCCAATATAGTTGGTGACTGTTGAGGTCAGGGAGTGCAGCTATAAAGTTAGTGAAGAAGGTCGGGTCATCCCAGTTTGGACCGTATACATTGGCTAATGCCACAAGAGTGCCATAGAGGTTGCCTGTGACAATCACATATCTCCCTCTAGAATCAGCTATAGTCTGCAGCGGGACAAACGGAACACCTTTTCTAATCAGAATAGCCGCGCCTCGTGTCCTATTCTCATTCCTAGAGCAGAAAACCTGCCCTATCCAAGCCTTTTTTAATTTTGCATGTTCACTCGAACACAAATGAGTCTCCTGTAAGAACATTAAATCTGAGCCCAGGGATTTTAGATGTGCAAAAACCCTACTACGCTTTACCGGGTTATTAATTCCCTTAATATTCCAGCTTACAAAGCGAAGATGTCCTGGGGTGTTAGTCATTATACAGTATGAGTGGATAAATGGATAAAAGGTCCCCGCACAAGAATGAAAACATGTAGAAGAAAATTAACAGTCCTCGCTTACCAACCACAAAACAAAAACAAAAAACTAGCCTAAAAAAACTATGCTGATCTACAATACCCCCTGAGATCGCATACCCCATTGTTGCTATCTAGCTGTCAAGCTAAAAAAAAAACGCAACAAAAGCAAGCCACGGCCTGTTATTACAGAAAGTAAATAATATAATCTGTCATTACTCATTAGAGTAGACTAGATTTTCCCCTAAAACGGGGTGAAGAGAACAAATGAGAGAAACCCAACAACAACATTAAAATAAATAAAAAATTACAAAATAAAAGAACCTAGAGCTCCATGGTATTTTCCAAAAGGAAACAAAGCTGCAACAGCATTACAGTAAAAGAGCAAAAAGAAAAAAGAAAAAACCCAAACAAATAAAGGCCTTAAAGATTATTATTAAATGCTCCATCAGTAGCTATTAATGATTAACAATGATTATTAATGAAATATTTTAGCTTGTGGCCATATACTGTATAGGCTGTGCATAGGATGTGTTTTATGAGGGCTATAAAGCCTGTAATACTATCAATATTCTAGACAGTTTGGGACAGAACAGTAAATATTATATATCTAATCATGAACTAAGACACCCATGTTCCATCCATCGCATGCTGATATGGCATAATAGTTTTAAAATGTAGCAAATTAGTTTTCCAGACAGACAGTTATTAGCTTTATGTGCTGAGAACAGGGGGAAAGAGGGAAAGAAAATAGTAGAAAATGATAATAAAAGCAGTTTAGTCTGATGACCGCCAGATGGAGCTCTCGTTCCTCAGTTACATAGGGGCCGCTGAGGGCCGACAGCCGATCAAGGCGGGACCGGAAACGTAACGTAAAACCGGAAACGGAACTGGAATTATCGGCCGGAACCCCGCGCGTGTCGCGTATAGACCGCTCAGAGCCATATAATAGGCTCTGGGACCGCTGTCCAAGTTGGCGCGGTGCAAAAGTATAATATTGCCAATATACAGTAAGCTCTAGATGTACATACTTCAATAGTTCATTCAACTGTAAGCCCCATCCCCACGCACCACACACGTACCACACAGAGATAGAACCCACAGTCAAACGAACCACCGAAGGAAAGCAAATAAATAAAATAAAGATAGAAAGAGATAGAATAAAAAATAAAGATACAGATTCATGAGTCGCGAGTCTCAGACGGTGCCCCCCCCCCCTCCCAGTGAGGAACGTTAGCACTGCAGCACGCAGCACAATGCTACATGCTACAGTGCCAACCAGCCCAGCACAGTCAACAATCAGTCACACAACAATCAGAGAACATGAGTGCTATAAAGGCTGTACATATTATTCAGTCACGCATGTACGCACGCACGCACATACATAATGAATTATTATACCTGACAAATACGATCATTATAAAATAAAATAAAATGCCTTATAATGTTTCATGTCCCAAAGAGCGAGAGAACCATGTATACAGGGCAGGATAGCCACACTTAGCTCTTTTGGTAGGAAATCAATCCGCTGAATCGGTGCGTGGAGTCCACTGGCTTACGAACTCCATTGCTCGTGGAGCGTCGGTGAAGGAACGTTCATTCTCCCCCGGGAGACTGACCCGGAGGGTAGCGGGGAAGTACAGCTTGGCGACGGCTCCGTTGATAGCTTTTACTGTCTGGCGTACATCTCCAAAGGCTTTTCTCTTCTTCCTCACAGCGTCGGTGTAGTCGGGCCAGAGAGACACATTCATCCCCTGGTAGGAGAGGGAACCTTGGGTAGCTTTGCGCAGCATCTCGTCTCGGTCCCGGGTGTAGTGTACTTTCATAATGAACATACGAGGGGGGTCTCCCGGTGCTGGTCTTGGTCGTAATGATCTGTGAGCTCGGTCCAGTAAGGGAGCCTCAGGCAGCTGGAACAGTTCTTTTAAAAGTTCTGAAACAAATTCTGTTGGTCTCCCCTTTTCTAAGCCCTCCCGGACCCCCACCAAACGCAAATTCTGGCGTCTGGACCTATTTTCAGCATCTTCAGAACGTGCTTGTAGGGTTCGCACTTCTTCTTTGAGCCGGTCCACTGTGGTCTGAAGATCCGTAACACAGTCACCGGTAAAAGTGGCGGATTTTTCTAACTCCAAGAGCCGCTCCTCATGTGAAATCAGTGCGGCCTGTACGCCGGCAATTGAGGCGACCAGCTCGTGCTTTACGGATTTAATTTCGGCGTGCAGGTCCTGGTTGGCTGATTCAATCTTAGCAAAAACAGAGTCTTTAAGTGAGTTCAGTGCTTCGGATAGCAATTTCGGAGTAAGTGCACCTCCAGAGTCTTCCTCCTCGTCCGGGGTGCACTGGGACTTAGCATTAGCAGAAGAAGCCGGCTCCATGCTAGCAGCAGCATTAGCCCCACTCTTTGAAGACTTGCCTCTGGGTCCAGGGCTCATTGTAGCTTCGGTTCTGCGACTTATTTATGACCAAACGAGTAAATAGATGTAATGTTGTTGTTTTGTTGGGTCCCACTTCAGTTAGGACAGATTAAAAGTAAAATATTAAATAGACCTTGCGGAGCTTGCAGAAAACGCGTCTACATCCTAGGTTGTACAACAGCGCCCCCTCACAACATATGTTTTAACTCACATCTTTGCCTCTGGGGAGGCCCTAAAAAAGCATATTGTGAGATGGGGGTCGGTGTTTAATACATTGTGCCATAATTGTGGCCTTGTGGGGCTCCTTGACATGAAAAGGGTTGAGAACCACTGAGGGTTCTAGCCGCTCCTGTATTCAGCTATTAGTGTAGATTTATGTCTTACACAAACATTAAATTCACATTGACAATGAATGGCGAATGTACGTCACAAAGATGTAAGATGATAATAACGACCCTCACTTAACACAAGTGTGATTTTTCTGAACACTGTTAGGATTTAGAAGACATACGTAGAATCTGCTCTCAGGTCGAAATGGGTTTAAAAACCTGGTGTTATTGCATGGTAAAGGAACATTTTAAGCTGTATAGTATTCAGTATGACTTCTAGACAGTGAGCTAAACATGAAGGCAAATGCAGCATACATGCAAAGATAGAATTGCACTGTGTTGGATTCAGAAAAGGCTGTGTGGGGGTCAAGTGAATAGACACTGGGTGTCAGCAGTGCAAAGCAACAGACTAGTTCATCTAGCCTCAGTGTAACGGAATGTTACATTATGTTCTACCAGCCTGTTATGTCGAGAACTACTAAGCTGGAAACTATCCTGATTCATTCAACCATTCCTCCTCCCACCCCATCCATCAACCAAAGATAACGGGCTACTGCGGGAAACGACAGATTCTCCCTCCCAGATCGCAGGTGTGAAAGTCCTTTGTGCCTGTTTGTGCCTGCTGAAAGGTTGTGTTGATATACTGTATATATATGTTTTTCCTTGATGAGACGCAGTAATGAACTTCATTACTGTATTTGACTGTATTATTTATTATTTATTTATATGTCAATGATAAACTATGGACTGTTGTAGGCCTACAATGTACACAGCATTTATTATTATTACAATGTACACAGCATGGCCAATCCCTTGGAAATGTGCTTCTTAATAATAAAATACTTCAATTGCAATTGCATTCAATTTGTGCTGACCTTGTGCGATAACCCGGGGCCTAGTGTAATGTTATTTTTTCTGAATGGCCTGTGTATTAATTGCAGCTTTAATTCAACACTATTCAAACTGTGGGTAATTGATTGAAAACTTTATTTCAGACATAATGGGTCCATATACAAACAGGGAAAAAACAGCACAGAGGTATAGCCTATGTATCAGGCTATAAAACATATAAACATTGCCTCCAGTGTTTCCAGAAACATGAGGGAAATATTGCATCACTGTGTGATCCCTGTTAAGGCCATACTTAATACATTCTTTGATTCCTTCAGTCTACATATGAATTTATTCGAAAAGCATCATATGCCACCTGAAGTTTTTTCAATTTTGCATTGCTAGATTGGCACCACAAGTGAGCTGTATAAAGACAAGTATGTTTTAAAAAGTGCTATTTTGACATTGTCTGTACACATATGAAACTTTTGTGCCAGCATGTTGGCTTGACCATAAAGGCATAAGGCTTCACCTGCCAGATAGAAAGAGGGAAAGGTGAGCTTTTGGTCGCCCTTTGATCACTGATCAGAACAATGTTATATTATTGTCAATAACAGTTGCAATACAAATTGTATCATGCAAAATGACATCAGATTTGTTTGCTTTGAAAAAAATGGTAGGAGGTACTTCATTTTAAATGCTAATTGAGGGATTCAAGCTCAAGTGCTGTTGCCACAACACACACACACACACACACACACACACACACACACACACACACAGGATGCCTTTCGTGTTGTCTCCTTTTCAACCTCCTGCTGTGTGGAGAACAGGGATGGGTCATCCTTCTATGGCCTATACAATGAGTCAAGTATTATAGACATTCACTCTTTGCAAGATGGATCAGGGAGAAGGACGGAATATGGACCTAATGATGAAGATGAAATCGTGCACCGTCAGTCTGATTAGACTGGTTTGTACTTTGTGTGCAGGTTTGTTTCAATTTCCCTATTTTATTATAGATATGAAATACAATGCAAATGTTATATTCTCTCGTTGCATGTGTGTGTATGGTAGCAGAAATACAGAAAATACAGAAAGTGTTTATGACATTCTACATCTACAGGAAATCTATGGTGCCCTTTTAGGGAGTACTACGCCAAGGACTATGCCACACTGACTTCACAAGGTACAATTCAAATACATTTATTTCCTATAGCTTTACAGTCAAAAAATGTTTCAATGTTTATTTGCCGTCTTGCCTGCTGCTGTGGTGGAAAGAAAGGCCAGGAAGACTGACTAATGGTATTGTGAGCATAGATCAGCTATTTTCACAGTTTGATGTGTGTGTGTGTGTGTGTGTGTGTGTGTGTGTGTGTGTGTGTGTGTGTGTGTGTGTGTGTGTGTGTAAAAAGCCTAAAATGTCTCTATTCCAGTTGACACAGACTGCCTCCCGCCCTCCACCTTGCCTCAAGAAAAACTCCTGCAAGAAGAAGAGAATAGGTGAATATTATAACATTGTGAGCATGTGAAATATGTATAGTGGTAGATCAGCTATTTTCACAGTTTGATGTGTGTGTAGAAATGTCTCTATTCCATTTGACAGACTGCCTCCCTTTTGCGGTTAACATGACACTTCCAATCACCTCTATTATAGTTGACTATGAAGACTCAACCTCAAGCTCCTCCAGCTTGGAAATTCAACCCAGACGTGGTGTGTATATATTAGAGCGTGTCATTGTTTGATGTGTACTCCTAAGTGTCTACTGTCTAAAGTATTTAATTACATTCTATATCTTCCAGGACCTCTGCCACGCAAAGCCAAGTTACTAATAACAGGTACACTCACTCACTCACTCACTCTCATTCTCTCCTGTAGCTGAGTCAGATTCGGACCAGTCGTCCGTATTTTCTCATTTGGGAGACCCAAGTTACACACCAGAGCGTGCAGATTCCCCAATGTCCCCCTGGAGCCTCTCGCCCTGCCCTTCACCCACCTCCACCCCCCCACCAGTGAAAAGCAGCAGGAAAAGAAAATATACTGAAAAAGGTGTGTATATCTGGACAAAGTAAATGAGTTTATTTGTATTTCAATCAGTCAGAACAAAGTGCTGATGACTCAAAGTATATTTTATTTTAGCATTATGTCATCTTATTGTCATCTTTCTACTCTGTACTCCATTCAGGCCGCCGTCCTCGGGTCGCACGGGTCTCTCCGCTGCCACCTGCCCCCCTGCCTCACCCAGCCACCAACGAAGAGGCTGGTCCGTCACAGGCTGGTCCTCCTCCTCCTCCTCCTGCTGCTCTCCCCACCAGATGCACCATCCACAGGAGAAAGAAACAGGAGGAGAAGGACAGGGCGGTCCTCGCTCGGCAGCATTCCAACAGAGCGCAGGAGGCCGGTGACCCCTGCCTAGAATGTGGCCTTGCGAGGAGTGTACAGACGGGCCATGCCTACTACAAGGGCGAATTTTACTGCACTGAAACAGACAGGCACCAGAAGGGCAGAGTCAGGTGGCTCACGGAACAGGGGGCGTTCGACGAAGACCACCTTCCGAGGACCACCGCCTGGAGAGTAAAAGTGGGTAGCAGCAGCGGTGGTGATAGCTGTGTCTGCCAGAAGTGTGGACAGCCGAAGAAAAAAGAATATGGACACAGCTTCCTTCGTGGCTCAGGGGGCTTTTGTGCAATGCACGAGTGCAAATCGGTGGAGGTGTGGCTGGCTGAAAAAAGACTAAATGTTTGAAACATGGACCAGCATGTGTGTGTGTGTGTGTGTGTGTGTGTGTGTGTGTGTGTGTGTGTGTGTGTGTGTTATTGGGTTTTAAGTGTGTGTGTATTATTGGTGTTTAATTTTCTTTATTTACTGTGTGTGTGTTTGTGTGTGTTTTTTTATATATTTTTTCTTGTTAATAAATAATATTCATTTCAAACCCTTCCTTTTGTCTCTCATGTGGATGTTGAACAAATTAAATAGTATTCAATCATTAGTTGAAGGCAAAGCAGCATGTGAGCAGAAGTTTCAGTCTTCTATGAAATAATTTAAATGCTTTTTTTTAAATAAGCACTAAAACGTGAGTTGACTGTACACTAAAGGTATTAATTCATTTAATGTTGCTTCGGGGTCCAACTATATTCACCCATGGAACTAAACAGTAAAGACATGGATTAAACATATGACACTATATTACTACACTATAGTAAAATGCCCACAAATGTAGGCCTTTGGATTTAGTTAGATTGCATAGTCATACAAAATAAATATCTGTTATTGTTGTATATTGAACATATCCTACTGTGAAGTTGATTAGAATAAGTTCAATTAACTTTGAGACAATATATATAACATGTACATATTATGACAGTCTTTGTAACCTATCACACGAAAAGCACCAGCCAGGTGAGAGATCTAAGCCATTTTTGTGAAAATAGCAGATACACTGTGCTAGAGCAAAGCATAGCCAATGGCGCCCTCTCCTGGGCCATGTGTGCAATGGCAGATGAGTTTTAATATCAGCTTTCCTACTCTGTCCTGATTTGCTGTGTTTTGTTCTCTTTGGACAAGCAGACAATACAACAAAACAATACATAATACAGACAATACAATTACTTAAAATGAAAAACAAACAAAAACCAAACAATAACATACAGTACATACATAGTACAGTATACTAAAACAATGGCACTTGAATGGTAACAACAACAGAGTCAAACAACAAACAAGATTAAACAGCTGCAGAGAATACAATTAGACAATTTCCACCATTAAATAAGATAAATCATTAACCGTAATATATTCGATAACCATATCTTATCAAACATCTTCTGTTTATTCTTCAAAGTATAAGTGATTCTTTCCATGATAACTCCCTAAACCACTGAGCAATACTGGGTTTGCCTATCTTTTCCCACGAAAAGCCTATAGCCCTTTTGGCTTGGAGTAAACATAAATCCAGAAATCTTTGTTCGCTAATCTGAATCTTATGGCCAGGTGGGTAAAGACCTAATAGAAACAGTTTTGGGTCAAGCTCAATATCTATCGACAATATCTTCTGAATCTCCCTCCTCACTTCTTCCCAGAATTCTTTCACTCATGGACATGCCCACAGACAATGGAAAAGTGTACCTTTGTCTTTACCACATCTGATACAAGCATCTGGAATATCTGCACTACATTTATTTAATTTCTCTGGAGTGATATAGACCCTCATCCGCCAATTATATTGAAACAGTTTTAACCGAGTGTTACCCGTCTGGGATTGAGCATACAGGCTGAGCTCCACTCTTCCAATGTCAATTCCTCTTGTAGATCAGCATTCCATGCATTATGTTTGGATTCAGAGGATTCAGGAGAGAATTCTACTAACGTAGAGTATAAATCAGAAATGATGCCCCTATTAAAGGGGTTTCTGATAAGTTATTTTTCTATTATTGACAGGGGAGGGAGTGTCAGAGAATTAACCTGTTGAAAATCAATATTTTGAAGTTAGTCATTGTCTGTCTGTCAATAATTGTATATCAATAGCCTATCTAAATCTGATTTATGGTTGTGAGCTTGTAGATCAGCTAATGTCCCAGTTCAAAGGTGAGTAAGGTTCAAAGCTCTAGGCTTCCTTATCAATGAATCTGTCCCCCTGATTAATTAATTAATTAATGGGTATCACAGCAGGTTATTAGCAATGCAGGGAATCGCACCCCGTAGAGTCCAGCAGAAGCTGGCTATAGTACTATACCATTGCTGTTTGTGCATGCTTTGTGACACCCAGTTCATTGCATGTGAATAGGCCTAGACAGTTGTTAAAAGGAAACAACAATAAAGAATTAACCTGGGATATAACATTTAACCAACCCCATATACATTAACTATATGAAATGAGCAGATCTACAAGCTCACAACATGCTTTTTAAAAACATGCTATTGTGTATTGTTCTCAATTTTGAGTAAAACACACGGAAACCGCTCGGCTTTTTCTTTCAGGGTCACCTCGGGTCACCTCGGGCCAGGGTCACCTCAGGACACCGTGGGCGGGCATATAGACAAAAATGCAGTCGGAGGCGCCTCCCACGTTCTGGGAAGGCGCCTCCCACGTTCTGGGAGGCGGGTCGAGAGGGGAATAGGAACGCAACAACTAAGATAGGAACGCGGAGGCTGTGCGTTCCACTTTTCGGGCCTTCGGGCCCGCCACGGGCGGACGGGGCGACGCCGGGGCACGCCGGCGCATATCTCGGCTCCGGGAGCCCCGGGGACCGGGCCGGACCAAATTTTTTTTCCGCGCGGCCCCCTTCGGGGGCCGCACGGGGCCAAGGGCCAAAAACTCAAAGAACGGAAGGGGTCCTCAATTTTAGCAGAAAACCAATCTACTCTGTATCGTTCCTATTTTAGAAAAAAAAAAAATTACTGTTTCGTTCCAATTTTAGCAGAAAACCAATCTACTCTGTATCGTTCCAATTTTAGAAAAAAACTAATTACTGTTTCGTTCCAATTTTAGCAGAAAACCAATCTACCCTGTATCGTTCCAATTTTAGAAAAAAACGAATTACTGTTTCGTTCCAATTTTAGCAGAAAACTAATCTACCCTGTATCGTTCCAATTTTAGAAAAAAACGAATTACTGTTTCGTTCCAATTTTAGAAAGAAAACAATCTACTCTGTATCGTTCAAATTTTAGAAAAAAATAATTTTGTTCCAATTTTAGCAGAAAACCAATCTACTCTGTATCGTTCCAATTTTAGAAAAAAACAAATTACTGTTTCGTTCTTTAGCAGAAAACCAATCTACTCTGTATCGTTCCAATTTTAGAAAGGGCCAAAAACTCAAAGAACGGAAGGGGTCCTCAATTTTAGCAGAAAACCAATCTACTCTGTATCGTTCCAATTTTAGAAAAAAACAAATTACTGTTTCGTTCCAATTTTAGCAGAAAACCAATCTACCCTGTATCGTTCCAATTTTAGAAAAAAACTCATTACTGTTTCGTTCCAATTTTAGCAGAAAACGAATCTACCCTGTATCGTTCCAATTTTAGAAAAAAACGAATTACTGTTTCGTTCCAATTTTAGAAAGAAAACAATCTACTCTGTATCGTTCCAATTTTAGAAAATAATTTTGTTCCAATTTTAGCAGAAAACTAATCTACTCTGTATCGTTCCAATTTTAGCAGAAAACCAATCTACTCTGTATCGTTCCAATTTTAGAAAAAAACGAATTACTGTTTCGTTCCAATTTTAGCAGAAAACCAATCTACCCTGTATCGTTCCAATTTTAGAAAAAAACTCATTACTGTTTCGTTCCAATTTTAGCAGAAAACGAATCTACCCTGTATCGTTCCAATTTTAGAAAAAAACGAATTACTGTTTCGTTCCAATTTTAGAAAGAAAACAATCTACTCTGTATCGTTCCAATTTTAGAAAATAATTTTGTTCCAATTTTAGCAGAAAACTAATCTACTCTGTATCGTTCCAATTTTAGCAGAAAACCAATCTACTCTGTATCGTTCCAATTTTAGAAAAAAACGAATTACTGTTTCGTTCCAATTTTAGCAGAAAACCAATCTACTCTGTATCGTTCCTATTTTAGAAAAAAACAAATTACTGTTTCGTTCCAATTTTAGCAGAAAACCAATCTACTCTGTATCGTTCCAATTTTAGAAAAAAACAAATTACTGTTTCGTTCCAATTTTAGCAGAAAACCAATCTACTCTGTATCGTTCCAATTTTAGAAAAAAACAAATTACTGTATTGTTCCAATTTTAGGAAACAAACTAATCTACTCTGTATCGTTCCAATTTTAGAAAAAACTAATTACTGTTTCGTTCCAATTTTAGCAGAAAACCAATCGACTCTGTATCGTTCCAATTTTAGAATAAAACAAATTACTGTTTCGTTCCAATTTTAGCTGAAAACCAATCTACTCTGTATCGTTCCAATTTTAGAAAAAAACAAATTACTGTATTGTTCCAATTTTAGGAAACAAACTAATCTACTCTGTATCGTTCCTATTTTAGAAAAAAACAAATTACTGTTTCGTTCCAATTTTAGCAGAAAACCAATCTACTCTGTATCGTTCCAATTTTAGAAAAAAACAAATTACTGTTTCGTTCCAATTTTAGCAGAAAACCAATCTACCCTGTATCGTTCCAATTTTAGAAAAAAACGAATTACTGTTTCGTTCCAATTTTAGCAGAAAACTAATCTACCCTGTATCGTTCCAATTTTAGAAAAAAACGAATTACTGTTTCGTTCAAATTTTAGAAAAAAATAATTTTGTTCCAATTTTAGCAGAAAACCAATCTACTCTGTATCGTTCCAATTTTAGAAAAAAACAAATTACTGTTTCGTTCTTTAGCAGAAAACCAATCTACTCTGTATCGTTCCAATTTTAGAAAGGGCCAAAAACTGAAAGAACGGAAGGGGTCCTCAATTTTAGCAGAAAACCAATCTACTCTGTATCGTTCCAATTTTAGAAAGAAACAAATTACTGTATTGTTCCAATTTTAGGAAACAAACTAATCTACTCTGTATCGTTCCAATTTTAGAAAAAACGAATTACTGTTTCGTTCCAATTTTAGCAGAAAATTAATCTACCCTGTATCGTTCCAATTTTAGAAAAAAACAAATTACTGTTTCGTTCCAATTTTAGCAGAAAACCAATCTACCCTGTATCGTTCCAATTTTAGAAAAAAACTAATTACTGTTTCGTTCCAATTTTAGCAGAAAACTAATCTACCCTGTATCGTTCCAATTTTAGAAAAAAACGAATTACTGTTTCCTTCCAATTTTAGAAAGAAAACAATCTACTCTGTATCGTTCAAATTTTAGAAAAAAATAATTTTGTTCCAATTTTAGCAGAAAACCAATCTACTCTGTATCGTTCCAATTTTAGAAAAAAACAAATTACTGTTTCGTTCTTTAGCAGAAAACCAATCTACTCTGTATCATTCCAATTTTAGAAAGGGCCAAAAACTCAAAGAACGGAAGGGGTCCTCAATTTTAGCAGAAAACCAATCTACTCTGTATCGTTCCAATTTTAGAAAAAAACAAATTACTGTATTGTTCCAATTTTAGGAAACAAACTAATCTACTCTGTATCGTTCCAATTTTAGAAAAAACTAATTACTGTTTCGTTCCAATTTTAGCAGAAAATTAATCTACCCTGTATCGTTCCAATTTTAGAAAAAAACAAATTACTGTTTCGTTCCAATTTTAGCAGAAAACCAATCTACCCTGTATCGTTCCAATTTTAGAAAAAAACTAATTACTGTTTCGTTCCAATTTTAGCAGAAAACTAATCTACCCTGTATCGTTCCAATTTTAGAAAAAAACGAATTACTGTTTCCTTCCAATTTTAGAAAAAAATAATTTTGTTCCAATTTTAGCAGAAAACCAATCTACTCTGTATCGTTCCAATTTTAGAAAAAAACAAATTACTGTTTCGTTCTTTAGCAGAAAACCAATCTACTCTGTATCGTTCCAATTTTAGAAAGGGCCAAAAACTCAAAGAACGGAAGGGGTCCTCAATTTTAGCAGAAAACCAATCTACTCTGTATCGTTCCAATTTTAGAAAGAAACAAATTACTGTATTGTTCCAATTTTAGGAAACAAACTAATCTACTCTGTATCGTTCCAATTTTAGAAAAAACGAATTACTGTTTCGTTCCAATTTTAGCAGAAAATTAATCTACCCTGTATCGTTCCAATTTTAGAAAAAAACAAATTACTGTTTCGTTCCAATTTTAGCAGAAAACCAATCTACCCTGTATCGTTCCA